>NC_092362.1:17692579-17991391 GCF_030848805.1 Temnothorax longispinosus | reverse complement strand
TCGCCACACTGACTTCTATTTATAATCACGAACGTGTGCGACTCACACAACATACGAGATGTTACGTTAATATGGCAAGTACCATGAGATAAAGTTACCTTTACATTAAAAAAATAATACTTAATATTATTCTAATTTAAATATGTATATAAATATGGAAATAACAAGCTTTTCGTGAGTATTATAAATGTATATACAGATATATATTATTTTCTTAAATTAAAAAAGAAGTCTTTTTCGATTCTCGTCAGATAAAGATATGTATATAACAAAAGGATTTATTTCAATATCCGTATAAACGTGCAGTTTAAATTGCATCTCAAAAAGAACATTTGTGCGATTAATGTAACAATTTTTAGCTACAAACAAAAAATAACATCTTTTCTTTTGTTCCGAGATATTAAAATTATAATAATTTGACACATAGTCAAATAACATCCTGTATGTGAGTTTGTTGATTTCGAGATTTTTGAGTGTGCACTTACGTTGATTGATTTACGGAGAGATGCGTGTTACGAATTACGACGTATACTTAGTTTCGCTTTCAATCGAACATCGTCTCATGTGCAGGACGGGATTTCAGTTATAGAACGAACGGAGAACACAGAAGCCGTATGCACGCCTTCGTGCGAATCGCGCTCGCCGATCTCGCGCCCACTTGAGATAATTGCGTCGAAGACGAGGTGATTAACTGACCAGGGTGACTGCGTGGATTGTGGGTCGGCGATCTATTTCGATCTAGGTACTATTTTCCCTCGCAAAAGTGCTCCGATGTCTTCTTAGCTACATTATCTTTTGTTTTTTTTTGTGTGTGAGGTATATGGAGAAATTAGGAGTTTACATTCTTGACTTTTATACATATAATTTATTATAGTAAATATATAAATAATATCGTAATTGTCTCTCTTTCTCTTTCTCTCTTATTATATGCTAAATAATAATTTAACAGTAATGATAATAATAATACTGAGATTTTGAATACTTATATTAATACAATTTAATTTAAACAGTGTAGTTCTCGCGAGACAGAATATATGTATTATCTTCTTTTTATGCATTATTATTCCATGTATTATTATTTTTACATAGAATGTATTATTTTCATTCCATTGTATGTTAATAATTTACACGAGACTTTAACGAGTTCTGTCTCTCCTTTCCTTTTGTCGATTACCATTATTCTTCCTAATTTTACACGACTGCTGACTTAAAATAAGTTATCTCGTAATACACGTTAGTCGTAAAAGGGGGTGGCGAGAAGGAGGGGATTGTCACAATGCGCGTCGACTCGTCGCAAAAGGAGAACACGCTGAGCTTTCGCACGTTGTATGTGTTACCGCCTTCTGATCTCTTTTATCTCCTCTACGTATTCCTTCTCTCGTCGCGCCTCATCCAGTCATCCTTTTTTCTTTCCCATCGGCGGCGCTTCGCTCCCTTCATTTACCGCAAGCACGCAAACCCACTACCAGACCTGACCCTCTCTTCTTGAAGAACAAAAGCCGGCCTGCTGGCTGCCTTCCTTTCGGATGCGACCGCGCGGGGTGAAGTCTTTAACTTCCTTTCTTTTTCATTCCGGACGGGAGATTCCATCTCTGTGGTACTTGCATTGTTTTATGTAGCGAGTGTTTAATTAGAGCATCCCAAATGCATAGAACATTTCACGCGCCACCAAGGACATGACAAAAGTTTATATAAATTTATATGCCTTAATTTATTTATCATTTTATATTAATTTTTCATGGTTCGAGTTTGTATATTATTTTTGTTTTCTGTATATATTCTGGACATATATTTGTAAATATAACTATATGTTTATATACATGAATGATAACGTGGTCTCGAAAACTTAGTGATACATCTTAGGATTTAGATTTAATTGATTCGAATGTACGCGCGAACGGAAAGACACGAGCGTTCGTCTATCCTCGCGAGTCTCACGACTTCTCCTTTCAATGAGGTCTGTGACAACGCGACTTCTACTCAATAGCGTTCGTTGCCTTCGTGATGCACCACGATGTACGTAGTGCAATAAGGAAACTTGGTGCGCGGTTGACGACGGTCGCGCGAGCAGTTCGCTCTCTCCACGCCGCCAACTCGAATAATTCACATTGTCCGTCGGGAATGGTAGGCAGTTCAGGGTTTTCTTTTGTCAATTATTTTGGGACACGTTGGTGCGAGGAAAGAAAGCCCCGCGAGGCAGAATAGATCGCGCGATTTTCTCCGGACTAATTTAGCCGCGCTCTTATTTAACGTATTCTCTCTTTCTCTCTTTCCCCGCGTCCGTGTCTCTTTCTCGCATTTTCTTTCTCTTCGTCTACGCCTCGCTGCATCTACCGGTGTGTGCTTTCCTGCTTGGAACTCAACTCGATTATTCTCATCATTAACACCATCTGTATAAGTACAGCGAACGATATTTTACGATTGACATTGTCGCAACTCGCAACCAATCGGCCGACCGGTTGGTATCTTGTCTATTGGCACACAGGACAGATCTCTATCACTGGCCATTTCTATTGATAACGACAATCGAATTCATTAGTGAATCGTCGATAAATAAAACGGTCCCAGCTGTATCTACTTAATTCACATTTCCGAACTATTAACCTCAGCGCAGTTACGTTAATACACGCGTCCGCGTCTAATTTTAACGGATCGACTGGCTCGACTCGCCACCGCGTCGTTCCGAAGACGCACACTCATTTGCGGAAATTTCTATCGGCGCCGATCTATCTGCTGGATAACGGCAGATTAATGAGTAGGGGATTGGTAGTCGTTCGCGAACAACCCGACGAAACCTCGAGATTGTGTTTTCTTTTTTTGAGCTTCCGTTGTTTTCTAGTTCGTTATTTAGTTTTAACCCTTTGGATATTTTTTAATTTCTCTTGCGTTATTGATGAAATGAGCTAGTTTTATAATTTTAAACATTGAGATTACTAAAATAGTACTCATTTACTTCGAAATTTATCTTTAGAATTATATACAACGGAATTTTTATTTTACAGCATCCTCTTTGGCAATATTAGTTTTTAGCCACATTTTATCTCTCTTTAAAGAAATTTCTATCTTATTATTTTACATTACCTTTTGTCAATATTACATTAATTTTTAGCTACATTAAAATGCAAACTAAATTCGTTTATGGTTTCGAGATCGAAATCGTCTCACTATAGCGAATTCGTGTGCATTCCAATCAAAGTTCCTCGCGATCGTGTACCCGTCGGGATTTCCTCTTCTCCCTGCTGAGCGTCCCCGCCCTCATCGTCGCCGCTTGCAATTTTCGACGCGCCTTCCTTCGCCCAGCGAATTAATGCTCGCGGTGTTTCAGGGATCGCGCGCGCCATTCATAACGCGAATGTTATTAGTGCAGATCGGAGCAGATATACCGCCCGGCCCGCGTCGTGTGGTTAAAATAAAGATGATGAATGCCCGGCCGTCCCTCGCCGCGGCACTGGATGTAGATTAATATCGGCCCTCGCTCGCTTACTACTCCGCGCGCGCCTCCTACTAATATCTACCGCCCGTAGTAGGTAGTAGGTACACGAGGATCCTGGATCGTCCCCCTCGTATTCGATCGTTTGCACTGGTAGCATCTTCTTGTCGAAAAATCTTTAAAAAAACACGCATTCTCTAATTCAGAGATACAATCTATCAAAATGAGAATTATTATTTCTTTTATCCATCGATTCTTGGAGTCATGCGAAAATAATCTTTTGCTGGCAAGAACGTCTATTGGACTTACTATTCGCAGTAACAATTTTAGAAGTGTAAAAACTCGTAATTATATATATATATATATATATATATATATATATATATATGTATATATATATATATATAAAGAATTGATAAATGTAAACATTACAGTTAATTTAGGAGAATTGCTTAAGGAAGGATTGTGAATTACTATTTCATTAATTATTATTTTTTTATATGTATTAGCTCTGAATATGATCTTTATAAAGTTTAATCTTGAATCGAGCTGAAAGCAAAGTATATTCATTCGTTATGCGTCCTGTTCACAACAATTCTATTTCTAAATAATTTGTTAAATGAGTATAACGATGTGCTCTCTCGTAATTTTGTTCTCGATATTGCGTGCTTGATCTTGTACGATTCTGTGCCAGTGACTTCGATTCTCTTTCGATGTGCGAGATGAGAGAGTCGTTGAGAAAGAGCATGGCGTTTCTCCCGTGATAACATATCTTACATTATTGCGAACGACTATCTGTAATTTTTACGAGGCCCCTCTGTGCAGCCAGGCAGCTGCTTCTGCATTACACGAGCTCGAATTTCGAATTTGAATTATTATTATAATAACGGCTTTCAGCGCAGTCTATACGTTCCGCGCGCGTTAAGTATAAATATTCAGATGCTCTCGCATCGTGAGTACGATTTACCGGTGCGGGACGTTAATGAAATCGCGCACGCCACGCATACCTCGATAAATTTGCATAGTAGTTGCGTGCATATTTAGTCGGCCGGCGATTTCAGTTTAAGCCGGGGATCAAGGAGTTCGATCAACGATGTTGCAAACAAGCCTGCATCTCAGAGTTTGCTTTCTTCGTTGAAAAACGGTCCAATACACTCGACGATTTGTGTTTGCGTTTTCGTAAGGTGTAATATATATACTCTTACACGTTTACTTCGTGTACAGGTTTTACTTTTTAATGACAGAGACGAGTGATATAATGATTGGTTATGCGTTAATTGTAGAACTTTATTTATAAGTATAAGCTCTATATGTAAAACATCAAAAGTGATACTTTAGCTGATTCTATTTCTATAAATGTCATAATCTTCTATATACTTGACTAAGATTAATCTTGTTTCATCTTTTGTGACTACGTATAAGCATTAAAAAGTTAAAATGAGTGTAACTTAATTACATTAATTATATAAAACTAACGTAAAACAATCGTAATTAAAAATAAACCTTTATTTTTATTTTTAACTACGATAGTTCTGATCTTTAATAAATATTTTACATTGATATTACTCATTACAAATAAATTCCACGACACTAATTTTATCGATGAGCATGTACAGATTTATTCAATGACTATGCTATAAACGTAGCCTTTCGTAACACACTTTATCTTTAATAAGAAAAACACGGCTAAGTGTGCCCTCCATTTAAATGGCAAAGCTTACACTCGGATCCGCTTTTAATTGGATTATACAATTGTAAAGCGGAAGCGATCGAGCGAACCAGTGCCAATGTATGCTCGGCGTTACGATCTCGACGAAACTCATCGACGCTTTAAAGTTTGCTGGAGAGCCGTTCGTAAGCCACCTTGGACACTAACGATCGCGTGAATATCCGCGACATCGACGCACGTCTGTATAATCCGTCGTAACGCGTCGCGAGCGGGTTTTCCTTCGCATATGAAAACGCCTTCTAACGAGACAAGGGCGTATCGCATCCAGGTAAAAAGAGAAATATCGCGACTTAAATCTATCGCTTCCACTATTAAAGCGGATGGTCATCCGATCGAGACGAGTCGCGTAGGCCGTGGCAGCCGTGGCAGGGGCGGAATAAGATCTTTCAGAGATTATATCCACACTGAAATTTTAACTAAATCATTTCTTTATCTTGCAACAAGATTTAGAAGCCTGAAGCAATCTATGCAAATTGTATAAAGCTAGTCATTAAAATAAAAATTGTTATATATATATATATATAATATTATATTAAATTACAAATGTTACGTCAAACAAACAAAAACAACCTTTAATAAGGTTTGAGTTTATATAATTTTAATTTTATATTTTATATTTTATGAAATCTTAAAGAAATTTATATTAGATCAGATTTTTTATTTTTTGTGATTAATTTTAAAATGGTATTTTTTTATCTTTATATGTTAATTTCACAGTTGATATTAAATATCTTCGTACCTTTAAGCCTTTTATGGCTTTTTCGATAAGTCCGCTCCTGGGCCATAGTTGCGAGCAAGCGAAGGACGAACGATAATGTCTTGGCGACATACTCCGGACGCGTTTCAGATCCTGTTCGCGTTATCCGGGCTCGCGCGAATGGATGTACCTTTCGGTCTGACAGAAGACGCCTTCGAGCAGTGCTGTTAGTCGCAAACTCGATCAACTCATATGCTCAGAATTATGGCTTATAATATAACTGCCAGTTATTAGATTACTACTAGATCAGATTTCAAAGTTAATAATTAATCATTAAAACTTTTATTTAAAAAAGATCAATATTTGTAATCATAATTTACAAGTGACTAATAAAATTTGCAATTAGTAATTTATCTATTCATCGATTGACTCGCGGCATTTATCGAATCAGTACGATAAGATTCTGTTATAGATAATGCATCAACAGAATAAAGTACAACATATAATAGCAATAATAACATTAACTAAAATTTATTAGAAATACGAACAGTATTTATTTACATATTTCATAGTACATTAAATGAACTTTCTTAGCGGTAACGAATTTGTTAATACACAAAGCTCGATGCTTCGGCGCTTGTTTGGTAACACGCACTGTGTTGTGTGGTTATCTTAAACCTCTCGTACGCCGAGACTCGAGCAAAGCAGGTAGTGGCGCGAGTTGTTCCGCATGTCGTCGTCACATTACTCTTCATGATACGATAGCAACGAGTAGTTATAGGAGATGCCAAACGCGATCGTCCCTTATACGAATACTTATCAAGTATCGATCCGTGTGATTAACTCCCACGATTAATAGTCGTAAACACATCGAGACAATAGCTTTTTATCGCAAGTATTTTCATTTTTCTTTACTTATTCAAAATGAGAATCGAAACGACAGGGGATGGGAGTTTATCTTATTGTATTTTATAATAATTATATTTCACGGAATCACATGGGCAAAAATGTATATTTGACAGTACTGTAAGACTTTGTCATAATGATTTATTTATCTGACGTATGCCGGTTTTATATTTTTATTAGAATTATAATTTTGCAATAATAAATAAAATTGTTTCAACCTATGAAATCTTCTTGTAGCCATGCTGTTAACAAGTTATGAAAAGGGCAAGCTAATAGTTGTACTTTATTATATCATTTGAAAGGAATATTTCTTCGTATATCTCTAGTTTAATCGACGATCTAACTGCTCGTTTAGAGACGACAAGGCGCGATACGGCGAGATATAAATTACGAATGTAAAGTCAACTTGTCGCCCTTTCGAGAATAGCAGGGGCCTCCAGGGAGACTAAACGCGGGCGCTGTTATTCGTTTTCGGATGACAGTGGGTCGGCCGCGCGGCGTTCGATACGATCGGGTCAAGATCGGCCAGCAGCCAAGCAGCAAAGAGCCGCTTGGCTGCCAAGAGCAGAAGAACCGAGGGCGCAGCTGCAGCTGATCGGGGCCGCCACCACTCCCTTTGCCGGTTAAGTTGGCGCGTGCCATCCCCATGCTACCTATCTTTCTTTTTTCCTTTCCCTTCTTCTGAAAGGTTTCAGGTAGAGGTCTTGGATACGTTACCGGGACTCTTGCGTAACGTACATTCTATATGTACCTGCCGCGAAAAAAGTGAGGAGGGTGATGGATTCGAAACGAACGAATCGAGACTTGCACATTGCGTGCTGTTCTCATCAAAGTAGCTATCATCGATCATGTTAGATCATGCTGCGAAATATTTTTATATTCATAAAAAAGTAAAGTTGCAACTTTGCTTTAGCGTTTGCAATCATTATCTCAACGATAGTATCTATAACTGCGATCATAGCTGAACTAATTTATAATATAAATATATATTTGATTTCACTTAAACTAAATTTTAATTTAATTTAAATTCTGGTATTTGTTATATGTACTTTTCGCAAGCTGGTGAATTCTGAAGAATGTCGTTAATTCTCTAAATTGAGATTCACAGCAGTGTCACCGACCGCATAATCTGTTCTATTTCTATATTTCTATATATTTTACTCAATTTTAATTCAATATAAAATAAGCAATTTATTTTAACAATTATTCTCTATCCTAAAATTAAAACAATCTCGAACATTGCTTAATGTCAGTTCAAGAGAAAAAGTAAAATATATTGGTTAATTTCAGAAGCTATCATTCTTTATATTTTATTTTTCTCTATCACGGATAAAAAGTAAGATTTCACGCGCGCACGTTCTCGTCAATCAATACCGTAATCAAATTATAGTCTCATCACGCGAAACGCAACGTCTCTGGTGCTGAAGATAAATTTAACGGCTCCAACGTTTTTTGTTGTCAAAAGACGCGTGCCAAAATTGAAAGTTTAGTCGCCCGAGGCAAGATGGGTAGTAAAAAAAGAAGCCGGAGCTCAGCGGAGGGGCAAACAGCTGAGTCGCATTGAATCGCGTCGCGTGTGTGCTCAAGGTGTTCGCCAACGGCTCAGATTCGAATTCAACGTGCAAGAGGATCTTGTCCCGTGCCTTCCTTTCATAACGCTTCTTATTATGCTCCCTACTAAGCCTGTCCAGGAGCCGGAATTTCGGTTAGACTATCTCCTACCGCCACCCCAGGGCGGGTGTCTTCCTTCGGGATGACTCGAGGATCCACGTGTCGCGCGCTTAATATACCGTGACTTCTGAATAACGTACCGATCTGGTACGTTAACCCTAGCAGAGAGAGAGATAAGAGATAATATTTACGTCTTACAACTCTTAAACGGCATCTGTGTAATTTGCACTGTCATAAAAGCTTAACATTAGCGTTAAGTTATATTAAGCATATCTTTTGATAAAATCAGGAATAGTATCCAAGGAGTTAATTGGTTCAACATTTTTTATATTTATTTGGCAATTTCTAAATACTCAATATATTCGTATAGCAATATTAGGAAGCGCAGTGTGGTCTAGCTGTAAGGTGCCAGCCTGATAATCCTGAGGAATCGGGTTCGAGTCTATACCTTTGGTCACAGGAGTTTTGAAAGAGAGTAGGGCTCTTGGAGACATTGGTCGTATAGCAATATTAAAACTTTATAGTTCGATTTTTATTATTTTATTGATTAAATTCCTATTGCTTCCTTCTTCCTGAATTTCTTCTCTTTGACTGAAAATTTGAATATTTTTTTCTGTCATTCTGTTCACATCTGTAACTCAGACGACTTCCAAAAATATTCCTGTCCAAATTTATTTCTTCGTCTGCGTGGGAACGTTGCCTACGCGTTCTCGTGCTCGTCTACATCGTCGTAACTTTGTGTTCAATTAATAGGAATGTCACTGTCCCAAATATCCGTGCATATAATCGAAATAGCTGCGTTCCCTGGTTGCCGAACCACATATATCTAGTGTAAGCTCGTGCCAATCAAATTTATAGCCGTGCGCCATTGCTCGCTAATGAGAAAGAGGTTCACGCATGATGAGTGAGAGAACGAGTAGACGAGATAGAGCCTAGGCATGTTCGAAATACGCGACATGTAACAGGATAAGGTAAGCCTAAGAGGACGCCTAAGAATCGGATTAATTTTCAACGAATGGCGATCGGGGTACACCTTTTACAACATTGTCTCGTGAATGGTAATCGCTGAAACAACGTCACAGATATTGATTTGTAGAAAGAATATTCGCTACAGAACTAGAATTACCGGTCGATCGGTGAACGGTTATCGATGTCGCTAATGCTAACTATCACTCTTACGCCTCGTTTTACTACGCGCGCGTTCTGGATATATTTCACTAGTTACGCGTCGTGGATTATCTACGACGAGCGCTCTGATTAATTGTCTGAAACGACTAGCATCGAAGGTATCGATCCACGTACGCCAAGTGTGGCGTGGTGCGCCCGAGATCCCGCGTTTAAACTGGATCTCTCGATCTCTCGCGTCTCAGACGCTTCCGAGATGCAGATAGTCATCGGTAATTATCGTTGGACCTTCGATAACCCGCGGATAAGCGGAAACGCTGAGGCGATAAGGAAACGTCCAGGCGCTATTTGAAAATAATTTCGAATAACGGATCGTAAACAGTATAGGTACGTGTCGCGGTTTTAGCTCGCGTCAGTTTATACCGGGAGGGGTTTATCTCCGGTTTTGTATTTCGTTCGATTGTACGGGTTGCAATAAAGTATCTGAGATGTAGAGAAGAGAGCGTACCCGTTACTAATCGCAATAACTCGCATCTCAGATGCCCCCGATAGTGCAACGGTAAGTAGGCAGGCATTCCGGCATATGTGAACGATAATAAAATAGTAATAGGCACG
Organism: Temnothorax longispinosus; assembly: GCF_030848805.1. Taxonomy (NCBI): domain Eukaryota; kingdom Metazoa; phylum Arthropoda; class Insecta; order Hymenoptera; family Formicidae; genus Temnothorax; species Temnothorax longispinosus. The sequence goes on along the minus strand of NC_092362.1, from coordinate 17,981,218 downwards.
CTTTCCATTATTGCGTCGAGCTCCGGGCGGATCTGGAAGCCCGCTTTCCGTTCCGGGGAAAGAGAGAGAGAGAGAGAGATTCATTATTATGCGCGGGCAGAGCAACCTGCGTCGATGCTCCCGTTTCAAGGAACAAACCGATCTCTTCCTTTTCACTCTCGATTCGTCCTTTGTACCTCGTCGGCCTATTTCGCGAGGTAAATGCACTCGCGGGTCGAAAATCGATAGCGCAGGTATGCGGCAGATGCGGGGCTTCAACCCTCGAGGACGATGAAAATGGAACGAAAGGGAACGTCTTCATTCTATACGTTCTGGAATCGAGCTCTTAGCATATTTATTCAGCGTAAACGTCGTCGAACGAATATAATCGTCATGAAAAATTGAATACATTTCTGCATGGTGCGCAGGTGGTCGCGAAGATGCTTTCCGGTTTGTCTGATGTGTCCGATGTTACCGGATTTCCTCCGGAAATGATATCAAGTCTTCTTTAAATTCAGTTTCTGGTTGCAAATAGAAAGATAAATTAATGTTTTATGTAGTAATCTGGATTTTACACATAAGATTTCAAATCTTTGGAAATATATATTCGTAAGAAGAATATTATGAAATAAATTTCATTTGTTTTTGAAGAAAACGCATTATTGCATTATTTCTAATGGCTTAGAAAGATTTATACGGAGAAATTACAAGATAAGTTAATTTTAATCAAGAGATTTTCTCAAATATTTTTAATTAAATTTTCGATAATAAAGTTAATCCTGCTTAATCATCATTAAGCGCCCCATCTCGTTTTTCTTCAAAACCGAACGCGACGGCGCAATCGTTTCATCTCGTTCTTATGAAAGTCCATGTCGTATATTGTCCCGACACGTCGAAAAGCTATCGACTACGCACGGCGTCACGGCGTTAAAACCTGCACGCGGCAGCAATACTCCGCTTTATAACCGTCCAATCAGATCGGGATATTATCTCGGCAATATACAGCGACGTGGCCGCCGATTGGAGCAAACCCACGCACCGTCGTTTCATATGCATATCTGCGCGTTTAATAGTTAATGGTCCGCCTCGCCGTTACGTCGCGCTTCCCCACTTTCCTCAGCTTGCGGCTGCCCCTCTCTGCCAACACGCGTACGCGACGACGATCGAGATCGATACAATCGGATCTGTGGGTTATCGGTGGACCACCGTGTTGCCGTCATTAACTTTATTTTGCGAGATTTTGTAGCGATCCGCATCGCGAAGATAACGCGCACGGTCGCTCTTCCTTTAAACAGTTTAATTGTTTATCAAACGTCTGCGCCCGCAGCATCAGATTCATAGCCATTTGATAATAACAATAATTTAATTCAAGAAAACTTTTGTGCGCGATTAGAGAAATTAGTTTTAAAAAAATTCGCATTGATAAATAACGATTATTAATAATAATAATAATAATAATAATAATAATAATAAATTATTATATTTAAGAAAGGTGGAAAGCAAGAAATGCATTTTAAATTTATGATAGATGACAGCTATGGTGAAAGCGGCAATATATAAGTTCTATCCTAACTTCGCAACTGAGATTCTGATTTAAAAGGCTAATCCGGCTTCCAAGCTGCTCGCTCAATCAACGCTTAAGCTACCTTAACCCTGTTGAGAGCTCAATCCAGAAATACTAGCGATGGTAAAGCGGACAAAGCAAATGCATTAAGAGAAAGAATACACGAGATATGCGAAGATCGGCGTAAATTTAAAATTTAAGTTAAATTTTGTTTATCTCTAACGTGTACTAATATTTTAGGAATCATATATTTTCATATTAGTAATTTATTTATATCTGTACTTACAAAAATCAATAAAATGTTTCTTCGCAAAAATGAACGAAATTAGTACATATCTATTAATATTTGTGTATCAATTTTAAGAAATTGACAGCTATCGTTGCTTGTTATCTAAGTAGAATATTTTAATTCGTGTTAAATGTCGCATTGATCGACGAGTCCCGTTATAAGGTACAATGCGTTGAAGAGCCAAAAGATCGAGCACCTGTTTCCGTTGATTTCTCGCGCGTGATTCGCGGCCTAAACTTAGCCCGATTCTCGACTTAGGAAAATGTTTCCGAACACAATCGCTCGTCTCGGCACAATTGCTCAATGTCCGACGTTACAAGGTCTGATGGCTAGAACGTTTGTCATAAGGAACCAGATCGTAGCGTGCGTAGATTGCGTAATTGGGATACTTCCCAAGTCAAATCGAACAAACGACCAATCGTATAGCCGGAATTTCGTTAAGATAATAAGATAAATACTATAGCAATTATTCTGAATGTATGAATATTTCGTATATCGATGGTATATATATATATGAATAAATACCTCAGATAAGAATTTTTAGAATAGAGGTTAGACATTTGAAGAAAGTACAGTTAATCTTATAAAAATCATAAGAAGTAAATACTGGCGGCTTTGAATATCGATAATGATTTCCAAAAAGAAAGAGAGCCTTTCACGCAAGGTTTTTAGAATAGCAGTATTGCTTTGACTAATTTTGTTGTAAAAAAGTCTTTCTCAAGCATAACCAGTATGCTGTACGTCATAAAATTGTATTTAACATATATATTGCAGAGACGGTTAACATGTCTACAAATGATGAAAAAGGTAGAAAGGTTTTCTTTCTTAGGTTTCGAGAATACGATCAGAAAAGAGATCCGTCTCTGCGTGACGTCTCCTGGGGTACGTTCGGATTCCCCACTTAAGTGCTGAAAATCTATAGTGCACGTAACATATGCTATAGGATTTTTAGCACTCGGGTGGGAAATCCGAACGCAGCTCTGTATAAATTTTTTATAATTGCTTAGTTTGTAAAACCATAATCTCTAACGACGTTTATACTGTTAAAATAGACAAGTATATAATTAAAGAAATGTTCATCAAAATTGACTTGAGATTTTTTAAAATTAATTATAATAAAGCACATAAGAATAAGCAGTATAATAAACAACTATAAATCTATTTCTGAATAAAATTCTTGTGTGCTAATTAGTAGAAATTAGTAATTTATTAAGATGTTTTTCAATAAAAAAATTTTTTTATGATTTTTGTAATCATTGTAAAGAAACAAATTATATCTAACATTAGAGTGCTCAAATTTGAATTCTTAATGTTTATTTCATATATTTGAATTACTCGCGTTAGTCGCGTAGAACTTGAAAGGGCGACGGGAGTAATTAACTTTTTTGACAGAAAACACAATGTGGCGCGTCGCGCACACAAGGGTAGATTAAATTTATTAGAAATATCTTTAGCGCAGACAGCGGTCGTTCTGCATATAATTTCTGGAGGATATTCTTATTATTCCGAGAGCAATTATAATCTCCGATGCACCGTGCCGTCGAGGCTATATTAATTCGCGGCGACGCCGTCTGAGAATGTCTTGCGTATTAACAGGGGCCACTGGACTCGCACAAGTTTTAACCGATGAAAGTGTCGGTGTGTGGGAGCTTCTACCCGTAGGAGCTTTAATTTAGATACGGGATATGAGTAATCCTTATTCTCAAATCAATCTTTCTTTACGGAAAATTTACGAAATTAAAGTGGAATAATCGAGAATTTTGAGTTTATAATCCATGGAAATTGTTAGAACGTCAGTACACTAACTAAAGATATTATGAACTGAATTATAAACGCTCGGATTGGAAGATTAATTGACAAGCAGTAGTTGTGTTAAAAACACATGATTTAGATGATCGTTAAGACTAATTTAACAAACGATAGCCCCTTTTTTATAGTACGGCCATATAACAATCCTGTCCATCGGCGATCGGTATTTTACGGATGGACAGAAGGACGCCCACTTTCCGATCAGAAGTAATAAAAACGCTGTGCCCCATTCTCGCATACTAATAAAACCATTTCGTTGTGATAATATTATGATATAGCTTCTTTCTCGCGTGAGATGACACCGAATTATAATAATGCAAAAAGCTTGTCACGAGAAACGTGACATAATAAAGTATCAAATTATTTAATAAAGACAAATTTAGTCAAGCTATTGATAAAAATCATAATAATGAAATAAAGAAAAATAAATTACTATTGTAGAAAAAATTTTAATTATGTGATATCGATTAATTCTGCGATAATCTATATAAAAAGTTCTTGTATTTTACAACCAAGTATTTTTTGAATTTCCACATACATAACACCGTTTCACTTCAAATGATATAAATTTAAGTATGTATTAAACATACGAAATTTGATATTAAATTTGCAATATTTTAATCATACAAATTTTGCAAAACACCCATGTTATCAATAAATTATTAATATATCTGTTACGTTAAATTGTTCGATTCGACAAATTACGTCTGAATGAATCGATGAAAATGTAAAATATGATGTGTAAAGTACAAGATTTGTTGTACGTTTTGCGTCTGTAGTTTCAGCATTTACTGTTGCCACGTGCATCTGGTAGAAGTTTGTCGTTAGCACCTATCTCGTCAAGCGTATAGGAAAAGCGCCTAAGGCCACCCTCGCGCCATGTTTAGACACGGTCGCTATTCGTTTGATAAACGACCGGTGGGCGGCTGGTCAAGCGGTCAGTATACAACGTGTTGTCAGTATTGTCGTTGCATTGTGCTAACTGCGCGGAAACACGACGTGTACACGATTAGCCACCCTCGTAAACCCTGGTTAAGAGGGGTGCCGCTTCGGCCACCTTCAAGGCTGCGTGTCCTCACATGCGTATATATCACGAGGGGGACGACGACGACGACGACTACCAGCTGGCGCTATAAGGAAGCGTCCTTCTCGCGGGATTTTCGTCTCCATTGTCCTCGTAAATGCCTCGCGTGAACGTCCGATCGTCACATGCTGCGTTCTAGACGGATGTGGACGCTTAACTTCGATTTTTTATCAATGCCGCATCACCCTCCGCCATTTTTCCTTCTCGCTTCGAGACAATAGTAATGGCCCTCGGCACTTTTAAAGAAAGAAATAATATAGCATGTGGCGTTATCTATGTTCATCATGAAAATAATGAAATTTTATTGCAAGTCAAATGTCATAACTATAGGATTAAGTAAATGATACAATTATTTTCTGATGAACATAATTTTAGTATAAAATTATTAAATCATGAATCTATAAAAATATCTTTGAAAATCAATAGGAATTAAAATGGCGATTATTAAATGTCTACTATTATTTTAGAATAATAAATTGTATTGTCGCATTTACCTAAGGATCTCGATTACAATATTTAATTTTTCATCGTATGTTACTATTATAATTGAATTTTAGCTTAGCATACAGTTTTGACTGGTAGTTCAATTTTAAGAAAGTTTTCAGTGGGAATAGAAGCCTAGCCTTATTTCAGATTGTACGCAAAATGATCCCGGTCTCGTTTTCTTCGTAGTTACGTCTCTGAATATACGTTCACTTTTTCAATTATGTCGGACGCTATCATCGACGCTACAACCGTAATCACTGTCGGTGTACGTTTATCGGTTGCACAATTAAAATTATCATAGCCCTTTCAGGAAAGAGGGCTTTCGCGTTGATCCAGGAAGGAATAAGCCTCAGGCCAATATCAGAGAAACCAGGCTCAACCCGCCATACATGCGAGATAATTTATAGAAATATCCATCGTTGCACGACTGGTTAATGCCGCGACAGGAATGCATTCGGTATTTCTACATGTTGCGCTCGGCATAATGCATCTCGTTTTCTCCGACCGACGCTTTTGAAGTAACCGACCACGTAAAGATGTTTCGCAAACATTTTCTATAGATATGGAGCATTCTCAGAGTCTAATGTATTTAAAACCTCTAGAATCTTAGGGACTTAGGAGTATTCTGATTAAAATAGAACTAAAGTATAGAAAATATGTATTTTGCATTAAAATATTTTATGACAGCAAGAAAGTAATACTGCACAAGAGACTTGCATACTCCGAATATTAAATTTGATTAACTAAGTTTTACAGCATCTATGAAATATTTGAACGACTTCTTTACTTAATTAGAACGTGAATAGTTTATTAGCCTCTTAAAATTTCCATGAATCTCGACAAAACGAGTACGGATTTCATAATTGACAATTTTGAATTAGGTACGGCATCTAATTTCTCAAATACACAGTGCTCGTACTTACACGTGTAATGCTTGTGTACGGCTTTACATCGACATTTCTTACGCGTGACAAGTACGCGCGTACAGGTGTAACGACGGAAAATATAGTTCCCTGGACGCACGCGATTCACATTTTGTCCGCGTATCGAGAACGTATAGATCCTTCGAGGTCCCGCGATACTCGTTAATTAAAATAGCAAGCTGTTAGTCCCGTATTAACGCCGGGTTTACTGCCATACGGAATTCATTGAAACGTGCGTACGACCGTCACTCAATGTAATTACCCGTACCGTTCCCAGCCGGCGGTGATCGCGAGCGATTCTCGTTAATGTCCAATGCTCCGTAGTGCTCATAGAGGCTAAGCGCGCGCGTGTTTTTCACTCCCGTCATGTATGTACATAAAAGGATTTATATATCACCACCGGCACAATCGCGCTTGATTCCGTTAAGCCTCTTTTATGATAGATTTCATTTTCTACCGCCGGTGCATAAAGCCGACGATACAACAGAGGCGCCTCGCAAATATTCGCGATATCATATATATACCTTCGACGATACATTATTTCGACTTCGGACAGACAATAACCCTAACCAGAGAGGATCAAGAAAGGCTTATAATATTTCCAATTAATTTTATTTCTTGTTGAACTACATACTGTGATTTTGGCTTATACAAAGTTGATTGTAGTTGTTTTTAATTTAAAGTAAAGTTCTCTGATATTAAAATGAAGTTTTTCCTAATTGTTACTTGTTAATTTCAATATCGAGATTCTTTAAGTAATTATCTATTTATTTAAAATAAAGTTATTAGATTTAGAAATATATAAATATTGGATTGTAGGTTATGTATTTTTATTAAATTACGCTTAATGTGTCTTTTATTTAATTATAGAGTTAAAGCACCAATAGAAATATATCTATATTAACATGACTGGCGCTAATAAAATTGTTTAATTACCCTGATATTAATATAATTATCTTCGATTGATCATTAGACTGATAGTTCTTCAGTCAAGAGATAGCGAATTAATAATGAGATCCTCAGAGAAGCGTTACACCGTTGTATCTCACATTCGTTTTCATTGAATTTATTTAATCGTCCGGAAATAACTTTCCAACTAAATGCAATTTTCATTAAGAGTGTTCGGTCGCGTGACACCGTCTTAATTCGTAATGGAACGGCTGAACGAGTAGCTGGTTTTATATAACGCGCTGATTTACAGGCGTTAATTAAATATCCAGTTTGCATGATTCCAATTTGATGCGGCATAAATGTGCAGTGAATGTTTCTTGCGCGATGATACATGTCGCTTATATCTCGTTACACGCGGACAATTTTCGTCGTATCAGTTTTCTTTGAATGTGCAAAATGCAATTTACAATTTTAGAGCAATGTGCGCATTTTTCTACGCGATTGTACAATATATTGTTTTTAACTAACTTTTACTATAATTTTAATTTCTAATTTTAAAAAAATATAATTAGAAGTATAAACATTATTTAAAAAATATCAGATAGGATATTTCAGAACTACATTTTTTCTGACTGAAAGTTATAAATTACACATCACTTCGACTTTTTATTTTTCAAAGTAACTGTTTCATTATTGATGATATCGTGTCACTTGAAAATATCATTGTTGCAAAAATATCTAGTTATGCATATCTCACAAGTGTGCTATTTTAAATTAGTCCAGTATTATTTCGTCGCATTGAACGATGGCTGTGATAAATGTGTTTCTACATCTCGTTGTCTACAAATAAATTTTCGATTTTCTTGCGCATCGTGCTTGCTTCGAAACAGCAGGTGGCGTTTGGATCCAATTTTAAGGGCGTTCGCGCGATGAATCTCTCAGATTTATATGGCCTTTTTAATTGCGTGCGCGCAGGATCCGTAGGCGGCACGAATCACCGCGAAGAGAACTTTATTCGAGTCGCACTCAGAAGATCTGAATCTTCGACAGAATCACCTAATAAAGAACACGCATTCGTACATTTACGTTTCTATACGTATATACGTGACTTCGGTGAAATATGTCACGTAATAAATAGATCTAATTACCCTTTAATTCACCGGCTGCGTACGTTTCTGAGTAATTTTGGGGCATAACAATATTATTTCGGAGATAAGGTCAAAATAATTTGCGCTCAGTAAAAAAACAACGCAGTGGTATATGAACCATACCTGCCTGCGTGTTTCACCGCGACCGTTTTTTTTCTTTTTTTCTCCCCTCTCTTCTCTCTCTTTTTTCCCCTCTTTCTTTTTCTCTCTCCTTCCTCACGTTGGAAGCGTGTTCAAGCCACAATTTGCCGGCAGGTGCTCCAAATTGAAAACCCTTCGTCTACTCCGCCCCTGAAGTGCGTCGCCTACGCGCCTTCTCGGTACGAAAATCGCCGATTATCGCGCGGCTTTCCATCGTGCGCCCGTTAAATTCTCGCCGCTCTCGGCCGATCGGTCGATGCTATCGCGCCGAATAAAGTAACGGACGGGCCGGTAATTGAGCAACCGCCCGCCGCCAGTCGCGGTTGTAATCTACGACCGGATTGTTCGATTCGTGCGCGTAAGCAACACGCGCGAAAAGCCTCCTTACGTCCCAGCGTCGCGAATAATTAATCTCCGTGGGGAATTATTACCATTTACGCGCGACATAAATCTCGCGGACCGCGCGCCTTTAGAAATCGGATGGCTACGGGATCTATGCGAGCGCGCACCGAAAAGCGTACCGAGTTGATCGGCAAATTACGTGATTGGATTGGAAATGGGCAGAGAGATCGATCGGTGTCGCTTTCCATTCGCACATTGCACGGCCGCAGTGGTAAAATAATGAACAGACAGCTTATTGGTTTGACGTTTAATAATCTCTCTTGAAAGTTCAACCAAGAGTATGTTTAGAAAGCACTGTGTTATTTAATATCCTAACAGAAAGGATATATTATTTTATATTTAATATCCTGAAAAGATTAATCTTCTGAGATGCTTTTTTAAAATCAAACCTAATACTTTGTCTATGTTTCTTATTCTATAAGTTTATTTTACTTTATACTTATTAAAATATGTACCATACATTAATAATATATAAAGATTTAGTTTCTCTCTAGCTTGAATTATTTCGTATAAAAAGTATAATTTTTTTACGTACATTGATTAAATTTCCCAGGAAAATTGAAATCAGCTTTTTCCATAAAGCATCAAATATTTCCTTTTCATGACAGAACTTAACTGACATCTTTATATTTTATTATTTGACAATTTTACATCAATATAACGATATATATGCCTAGTCCATAAGACGCAATCTATATGACGTTAGAGGAATACAGTTTTAAATTAAAAATATTGAGCAGCGTTAAAAATCATATACCCCAGCGGCGACGATCACATAAAGACTCATAGCTCCTGCGTCTTGTCTGGTTAGCATTTTCAAACGATATTCTCGGCAGTCTCGGGATACCAGTCTCTATAAACGATGGGGACATCGTTCCCGCGCTCGGGTAGACTATGTAAAGCGTAAGTCTCGCTTCGGGTGGTGCCTCGTTAAAAGAGAGCAACGCTACGGCGCTCATATCTCCCCGCGTTGTAACATGAAACCACCGATACAAGAAACGGTCATTTCCGGAAACGTACGAGAGAAAGAGGCTATCTCTTATCGCGCTGGTAAAAGGTACGCCACGATTCCTCGAGATACCAGCCTCGCTCCAGGTGCCAATAGCACTCGTTTAACAACGAGTCGTCGCTATAGTTATTATTCTCAGTTTGTAACAGGAAATCTGTCATTAATTTCAGAAGTTACGGGTACAACCGCACTGAATTCCGAGTTACGAGACAACGCGACAGCGTCGCGCCTTCCGGACAGGTCATCTTGCATTAGCTGCAAACAGTACAAAATATTTTACCCGGATAGCAGGTTGTCCATATATACGCTGTGACAATAACTTAATATTCTCTTACGAGACATACCTTCGCTTTGCTACAGACATAGCCTCGTGAAGCTACATTGGAGTACTAAATTATTTATTCTATATCAGGAGTTTTGTTAAGAAAGCTGAAAGCAAAACTCTCTGAGGTATAATCTACAATGTCTTAATATCACGCAATATTATGTCGCGTTAATTCATGAATTCACAGAAATTTATTTCTTTTCGTGCGTAGTGATATTGTATGTTACTTAAGAAAAATCTTTTATAGATAACATATTTTTATCTCTAATTTATCTTTAATATTATATCTAACTTATTTTTATTTCTGATGATATCTAAAATATATGGTTGCATATTTCAAAGCATAAACGTTAATTATATGCATTCACTTTTAGTTATTTAATTGAAACTCATGACTTAATTATATCAATTTAAAGCGAAGCCTTTTTCTAACGCAATCGCTCACGGATTGAGATAAATTCGGAACGGATTAACTTCATTAGCAGGTTAATGATTTTACCACAGCTCAGTCGTTCGTATCTCTTGGAACGCAGATTGGTTTACTGTCAGTTTTAACGCGCAGTCGACATATCGCCAGTCATATTTCCCGGTCGCAGGAGCGAGCTGAGCTGTCGGGCGACGAGAACACAATTTCGCCGGGTAGCGGTATAAATTTGCGAAAAGCTATCTATAATATTAGCCGACGTTTAACGGCAGTGCACCGGGCAGTGCCGCATGAAGTACGAGTCTCGCACTAGGTGGTAGTGTTGGTGATGATGGTGGTGGACGATGGCTCAGAGGAGAAATGGCGCTGCCGAGTGCGGCGCTTATGTCTTCCTCTGGTAATCAGCTGGTACCTCCTGCCGGTCGAGGCCTCGTCAAGTTATGACGCGATGCACCTGCCATATGAAAACCATCGCCGCTCGCCTTGGCGTCAGCTTGATGGTGCCGCTTCTTGCGATGCAATGACGCCATCTTACGATCGGTCATCGGCAATTTATTTATTAATGAGTTCGGGGCTCCGCGCGACGTGGGCAGTACACGACACTGAAGAGTCCACTTTCTCCTTCTCTCTCTTCCTCCATCTTCCTCTAAGACCCTCCTTCATTGTCTTCCTCGTCGCTCAAACTAATTAAACGTCCTGCGGCCGAGAGAGCGAATCGGACGAGTCATGATGCGAGTCATGTGCAGTCATGGCGCCGTGTTTGTTCTTGCGACAATACGATGCTACGCGATAATGGCAGCGATTTTTTGCGGTCGATCGTCGCTTTGTCATGCCCGAGTCGCGGCGACTCCAAACTGTTATTCACGTTATTCATGCAGCACAAGCGAGAACTTCTTTCGATTTCGCTCTCGTTAATGATTTCCCGATCTTCAATGGTTGGTATAGATCACAGGGGAAATCACTTGATCATTCAATTATCTGCCCTGCTAACATTCTCATCAGGCGTTTGAGAGAATAAACTTATAACTACGATCTGTTCTTTCTTCCGCGTTTTGTTTCTCCGAACATAAAGATCGTCGATGATCTCGCCGAGCGATTGGTAGCCGATTGGCGTTTTCCTTCTCGCACTGCTTTCTGGAAAGGATCGAGTGGGATCGATTATCCAATTATCCGCGAGCCTCCGCTTATATCCTCGGTGTACGTACGTTTATGCGGACGCTTTTTCGCCGAAGGCTGCGCATGCACGGCGCCGGCGTAGCGCGCCGTGCGCGCTGCCATGCGCCGCGGCCGGCCGCGTCGTGCCACACCATTGCGCTGCATGCGTGTAAGTCACCGTGTAATTTATTACCACGCCCAGCGAGATCTTAATACGAATCACTTATCGGTTACCGCGGATACGGTGCGTACCGCGCGCGGTATCGAATGTATACGCTATATATACACACGTCCGAGGACTAATAACCGGGAGAGGCAATTAAGGCGAAGCCAATGGACGCCGAGGGAACTCGCGGTTGCGTTTGTTCCCTTTTTCCCTCACACTCCGCCCCGCACCTCCCATCAACGCGAACGTATCCCGGCGCCCACACTATTTCCTGGAAGACGTGCCGTCCTTCATCCGCCATCTAACGCGACGCGAGAAATTGGTGCTCCGGTTAAGAATTAATAAGGTGTACAGTAATTTAGAAAATCATCGATTGAGAAATCACCTTGGGTTATGTTAATGCGGTGCTACCGCGCGCTGTAACGAGGTATGCATCGGCCGTTATCACTGGATAATACCATATTTTCCGGATCATAGATCTGCATACGTGAAAAAGACCGCAGTGGTCTTTTTTCTTCCTTTTTATGGCGCAAATTACTGACCATCTTAATCGAACGTTTATTAGACGTCGTTCGCGGCGTCATAAATCTGCTACGTCGCTTTTTTTTACCGACTTTCCACGAATTAATTTCATTAGATTGTAGTTATCATGTCATTGATTCCTTTTTGCCACGTTTATCGCGCGTAGAAATTTGATATTTAATAGATATTATTTCATCGATCTAAGAATAACAAGTTTTAGATTAATTCAGAACATACTGATAAGTTATTTTGACATGACAATATGTTTGATTGCTCTTGTGACTGAAAAATGATCTAAAGTCTAAAAAAGTCACTACACTGCAAGCGAAATAATAGCGATATCATTTTTAACTCGTTATTTGCGTAGTTTAACAGAATTTAATTTTTTTTGTAATTATAATCTCTAGAGATATTATCTCCCCTAATAGAAAATTCTTTTGATCGCAAGCGTAATACGATGTAACAATACAATATTCTCTTCTCTTTCTCTTTTTCTCAAAGAAATTTATACGCCAGACGCGAATAAATTAATGTACTTGAATTATACTTAGATATTGAATACTAACTTAAATACCGACTCGTACTTACGAGTGTGAGAGAATACGGTACCGCGTTGTTACTTTTCTTCCCGCGCGATCTTATTATTCGTATCATCTTACCGAGCGGCGATACAAACGTATATAAGCGCGCGTATATACAAACGTATGCATACAGTCGCGATAACTGTACCGAGACAATAAGCCGGCGGGGAGTCAGGATATGGTCTTATACGTCTTAATGCGCTCTCTCATTGTTAGCCGTTACATATCGTCGCTACGTATACGGCGGTCGACGTGGTCGAGATGCAGCGGGAACTAAAATCAGATCGACAGGAGTACCAAAGGTTCTCCATGGTTGGTTTTCTGTACCCCGCGGAGGTTACGGATCAGTGATTTAACTGGGAAACACAGATGGAATCTGAAGCACATTGTCTCTTCTTTCATAGATCGCGCGATACCGCAAGCGCGGTCGTCGCTGCGTCAGTTTTCTCCTCTCGAGCGTATAAGCGCACTAGTAGGATCGCCCTTCGGCTGTCTTTGTATTATACAGAGTGCAATTCTGCGTAACACAATTTCTATCATGCTGTATTCTACATTTAACGGAAGAGTTACGTAATCTAGGAGTACACGAAATAATGATTAAATTTTGATACTGCATAGAATTAATCGATAAAGCGTAACAGAAAACAAGAATTAATGTAATACAGAAATTATATCTTTATTTGCAACTGCAACGATGATGATAAAGCTATAAAGATTCAAGTATGATGTAATTATTACATCTCTTTCTATTAATATGCATCCTATTAATTATAAATTGTAATATGACAGGTAAAAAAGACTATACTTATATGGAAATTGACGCTAAGCTATTAATATCCTAAATCTCTTACAAATGTGCGTAGCAATTTGCGAGATCCCGTTCCGCCGATTAGCAGCGGCACTCCTATATTACTCAGATCGGCGCATTTAAAGTCGTGCACGAAGAACGATCGCGCGTACGCGTCGGGAGCATGTACCGGTAATGCGCCGGTACCAAAGGAGATCGGTAGCCGCGGACGCATAATGCGGCACAATATTTCCACGTACGTATGGGAGCACCCATGTACGGGGGACCACACACTGGTAGCGTTCAATTTATATTTTGGGCGGAGTTACGTTATTTATTGCTGCCGGCCTTCGTGCCTTCGACTGCCATTCCGCGTGCCGCCTTCGATGTAAATGGGACGAACCGCCCTCTCCTCCTCTGAGCGGCGAGCCAGCACGAGCATGCACCTTAAAACGCATATCGATGCAGGTCCATCTGTCGGTCTCTCGCGCGCTATATTCCCCTACCCACTCTTCCCCCTTCTCGTTTTTGTTCTCTCATGCTCTCGCGCCGGGGCTTCTTCCACGTGCGCTCTCAGCCGCACTTTTGACCCCGCAAGACGCGCGTTTTAACGAGCCACAGTGCATAATCGCGGAGACGTAAATTTTCAGTTTTGCGAGCGGCCGCTTCCGCGAAATGCTCGTATCAAGTAATTCACAAGGATCTCCCACGTTCAGATCCGTTAGATCTCTCGTCAGCCTTTTACCGCTTTCATAAATAAGTCGCAAATAGGTTTTATACGGCTTCATAACTGTAGCGATCAGCTGATTCAATTAATGCTGTACATTTTTGCGATTGTTTTTAATGGGCTTATGTTGCCAATGCGATACTAAAACGTTAAATGGTATTACAATACATTAATAACTAGATAATCTCACGCTAATAGTTTTTACTTGTGTCGACTTTAACAATGGATGTTAATTCTATATAATGTATGCTCTTATTGAATTTTAAGATTTTTTTCTCTTTTGTCAAGAAAAGGAGAAAAATCGTTTTTAAAAATCCTTCTGCAATAAATCGCGTGGGTGACTAAAACATTGCTTATATCTTGATGAAAGCGCATTCTTAGTACTGATATAATCGATTTGTCCCGAATGTCGAAATTCGAAGGGAAAAGTTTCTAGTGATAATTCACCAAAACGTTGGTTCGTGAAATTAAGTATTCACACCTTTTTCGATTCCCCGCTTTTTTGGAGTGTGAAACATTAATGACGCTTTAACTTTTTAATTTTGAACGTAAAATAAATTGTATGAAATAAATATTAGTTCAGAAGTAAGGTAGTAAAGTTTTCAGTCACTTGATGAGTGAATATTTAAATACCTAATTATCAAAAGTTCCATTTAGTGCATTGGGTTATTGGGTTATAAGTGTATTAAGTGAAGTGGTTAAAATTTTGTATTTTTAATAATACATTGTTTAACATTCATATTTTGCTTTACATTGCATAATATGAATCAAAGATTCAGTCAAGATATACAACAAATATTCCTTTGGCTTTTCACTTGGTAATAATTGATTCTCGTGAAGAGGATGTTTTCGATATATGATTCGATCATCTCAGAATAACAATTGTTAACTTTATTCAGGAATGACAAAGTGCATTGTCATTTAGCGGTCCACGTGCAAGACGATCGCAAACACGTCACTTACACATACATTGGATGCGATCTTTTTCACTTACAATTAGATATCATAGATCATAAAAATCCGCGGGCTTGGATGCATACAGATGTCCAAAAGATGAAGATGGAGAAAGCAATAAAATGCTGAATGAACGTTGCAAACATATGAGCGCGAAGAGGCAAGTTTTGCGAAAAGTCGGAAATTCGATTCCGTCTATTGTGCGTTATGTTGTGTGATTTCACCGGAGAGTCTAAGGTCTACCTACAGATGTACAAGATCCACGTGAATGACACACAGCAGCGACAGGAACGCATAAGAAAAAAAAAGAACGAGACGGTAAGGAAGACGAAGAGAGAAGAAGGAGAAGAAGAAGAAGACGAGGAACGGAGCTGCCACTCAGCGGCCTATAAACTGTATGAAATATTAATAATGGCGCCGCTCGTTGGCCGTGGGCTTCGGCATACTCTGGACTGGAACGACTGCGAAAGAGACAGGTCCCGCGGGATCGTCGTCGGTTCGTTAACCCGGGCCCCCGCGCTTGTCGATTGAGGGGCCTTTCGAGCGAATTTTCTGCGATTTTTTGCTAACGACTTTCCTAACGAATCTGCGGCGTATCGTTAAATGATGATCGGCAATGATGATCTTTGGACGTCTTCTGATCGTTTAATCAATTTAGCTGATCTGCCACGCGTCATTCGATCGCATGCATTTTACGCTTGATTACGTTCAAAAAATGCACGATGACGCGGCATTTAAAGAAACTTTTGAAATGTATTATTGTGAATAATTTTTTTACTTAAGTAGTATAATTTTTATATGAGTTCAGCAACGATTATTTTTAATTTAAATCATATTTGTCATCTCTCTGAATTATATATACGAAAAGTATAACATTTTTGTTTAACAAAATAGTTAAATTTTCTAACATTATTTATTTTAACTGGCGCACCTACATTTCTCATTCCTAGTCAGCGCCGAAATAATTTAAAATTATAATCGTAGTTATATATTCTAACAAAAGATCTAAAGACGCATACAATTTTAATAGATCGGACGAAGAGATGAATATAATTTTGAATGCGTAAATAAAGATGGTTTGGTTATTACTACTGAAGATTTATAGTTGGATAGGCTTTTAAATATCATTCGTAGGCAGCAGGTGCTCTCGAACTTACCAAGGTTCGACCACTGACCACGTCACAGTGAAAGACAATAGACCGTATTACATTGTGACAGCTCTCAACCGCTCTCAACGTTCATAGTTCGATCGTGGTGGGTTTGACGTCTGTAAGATCGCGGAACACCTGCCGTGTACACGGTTATCGAGCGATCGTTCGTCGTTCACCTTGACAATTATAAAAAGAAACGACAGTGATTCTCTCTTCCGTTGTATATATATATTAGCGGAAGATAACAAGACAGCACATTAGGTACTAAAAAGATCTAACGACACGAGAACGTGTCACTAGAGGAATTACTACGTCAATATACGTAACATAAAGGAAAACGCAAAACGTGCGCATCGAGTTTAATCTAAGTGCTCAATGTCGATTCCGTAAAATGTATATTCGATCGACGGCGACTTCTATTTTCAGAGCAGAATATCTCGTATGTTTATCCGTCGACATATCATCACCGCCGCCGCGATGGCAAAACGATTCTTATCGCGGTGGACTGAACACCGAGTGATATTCGAGCGACTTCGATCATTAAAGAAACATGTGTCGAGCGGTTGATTACTCATTACGAGAGAGAAAGAGGGAGGATAAGGCTCGATTAATCCTGATAATTAGCGTCACAAGCGTTCCCCAACTACGTTAGGTCGACTTCTTTTTTCCACGCAGGTGTAGGTACTTTAAATGGATATTTACGTTTACATTGTCATAATTATTTCATAAGGACCACTGTAAAGTCGGTTACGTTATTACACCGCTGCGCGCTGTGCACTCTCTTCTTCGTCTGCCTCCGTTCTAATACTTTCTTCGCGTAGGGGAACTCATCGTCGCTCGTACGCGCGCCCAACCGATTTTGCCGCGGGCAGGTAATTATTATGCATAATGAATCGTCTACTTTAGCTCTATTACCCGGAAACTCGGGACGTATCGTCGTTCTGATATCGGTAAAGGAGAGGAAGTCTGCTGACGGACGGATCGATATCGGAACGTCGACTCCGTCGTCTCGGTCATATTTCGATCGTCTGGATACTCCGGAGATCGTTACGACGATGATATTTAGAGACGTATCAATAATTGCTATCGGCGCGTTGTACAAACCGCATTCGAGTTCGCTAAGCTGTCGCTTGTCATGTCATATCCGAAGAGGCAAAGAGAATCGATGGGTTAACGAGCGCGCGTCAGTGGGAATTAATCAGCAATGGCGCAGGTGGCAAGGACACACGGCTGTTGCCGTCTTGTATCTTGATCTATCATACATCTCGCATTCCATCATTCGTCGAGCGCGCCACGTCACCGCGAAAGTCAACATTGTTGACCGGCGAGTCGGGTCGGCGCCACGGCGGTGATATTTTACGCGGTAATTTCACAAAATTAACGGCGTCACTCGGTCGTGCTGTAAACATCGGCGGCGTGTACATTTTCAGTAAATCTACGCCGGGAAAATAATGACCGCGATTCGCAGTCCGTATTTAGTCCGACGTTTGATATCGGCCGAAACATCGCGCGGGTAGGCGCGTCATCCGGACCCATGGAAGGCATCCGGTTATATCGTTTGCTGGGATGCGACGCGTTATCCCGATCTGTTATCGCGGAGCGTGAAAGAGCGTGATGCGCCGCGCGGTAACGGGCTGATAAGGGATAAATTTTGCGCGATCGGATCGGCCGATAAGACGCGAGAACTCGCCGCTACGCGGAAATACGATCCCCGGTTGGTTTACGAAACGATCAATCGGCGGCGATCGCCGGTCGAGTGTTACGCACATACTTCTGAAGACTTAACGAGAAAGTTAGTAGGAATGCGTCGACGGGCGGTAAAAATTGGCCCGTGACTTTTTAATTGCCTCGATACAGGGTGTGTCGACGGGAGAAAGATAAAGAGAAGCAGAGAGAAGCGTTTAAGAGATCTGTACCGACTGATTATAGAAAATTAAACACGGCCGCGGAAGCGACGTTAATACATAATTATTTTGGAGTCTGCTACGATGAAATCTATTTATCGTAGTTTATTACGCAGAAATCGTTCAATAAAATTGTGCGTTTAATTTGAACGTTGATAGTGAGATACGCGAAATTAAATAAAAAATAACGATGTGCAATATTTAGGACGGTGAGCTCAAGAGCTGCCAGATTTTATTTAAAATAGAATTGCGTTGCCTTTTTCATTCTTTATTGATAAATGCCAAGAAGTTGGGAGATAATTATATACGTGACATAAATATAGAAATTGTAACTTTTGCCGAGTTTCAGCAAATTTATAACTTTTTGTTCGATTGCAGGTCATATGCAATAATGCACGTATGCATACAAAGTATTACATGTATATGCAGGAACATCGAATGTTCTCTCTTTCTCTTTCTCTCCGGAGGCAGAACAAATTTTTCATTAGCAGACGTCGTAAAAACAAGGATTCATCTTTTTTTTTTGCGCCGAAAGATACTTCCTGGAGTCGTCGGCTCGCGAGTCTTGCCTTGCACGCCGGTTGGCGCAGAATTTCTGATGTTTTGCGGGTTTCTTCGTACAACGATTTACGCTCTCCTGTCGGGCGTAAATAATAATCAACCCTCTCCCTTCTGCTCGAAGAAGGCACTAAATCCCATCACTGATATTTCTCTCCCACCCTCTCCTCCTGCGCCTGACGTTATCCTCAATTACAAGTGGCCGCTTCGTTTCGGTAACGAGCGCTTCGTGTGCTACCGACCACCGATTCCTTTCCTTGCCCGTGCAATTTTTTTGCTAGCCTGTCCCGCGTTTTTGTTTAATCCTCCTGTTGGCGCGTTGGCAGCACTCGGCTGCTGCAATGTCCCAACCGGCATGCACATAAATCTTGCGCACTTCGGTTGGATTAATGTCGTGGTATCAACGGTGAATAAATCAACTTCAGATAAATTGCCAAGAAGCAGATTCCATTTCGGGGAAATCAGTCGCGAGCGTAGCAATAGTGAATGATTTGTTTATTATTAAAACATACATATAACATGATAATTCGGCAATATTCAGAAAGTTTTGTTAATTATGATCAATTAAATACAAATATTAAGAAATGGAATTTAACCGAGTTTAACTTATATTAATCACGAATATCTTTTATAAAGTCAATGAAATTATTTTGTAAAATTTTTTTATAATATAAATTTTATATTATAAAAAATATAATATATATAATAAAGTATAAATTTTATAATATAAATTTTTTTAAATATAAATAATTTTTTAAGATAGGAATACATTTTGAATATGTATGAATCTACTGTTTTGATAAAAATTAATAAAAAAGGAGAGTAGCGGAAATTTATATTAGGGGGGAAACATTATCTAGTGCATTCATTATGGAAGACTGAGAACTGCAACATCTATTGTAATTAATGCAAATTCCGCGTGGCCAATTCGCGATTAAAGTTTTATTCTGGCTGAACTAATAAGTATCGATGCTGATGCCGCCGCATTCTTGCTGCCACATTTCGTAGTGAAATATATCTAATTCTGTATGGCTTGTAACGAGCATGCCCAGTTTGTGTGATTAGAGATTTCAAATCTGTTAGAGATTGCGCAACTCTGTCGGTATCTCACAGTATTGCAGAACATACTTTCCTAAGATCATGCCTTTTACTCCCTGATTTTTTATAGACAAAGAGCGTTACATTTTACTGTATTATAGTGATAAAATATTTTTTTTACGTTCAGTTTACTCGCATGCAATATTGACTCGACGCTGATTTTATTGCAAGATTGACAAAACTTTTAAAGTCGTCATGATCGCGCATTGCATTAAGGTCAATCCGTGACTGACCCTGGCAGTTCATCACTTCGGGCGACGTCTTGTGGGAGGTATAGAGCTTCCATAGTAAATGGCCTTACCACCAGCAGTGATTTCTGCAAAGTACATGCCGGTTACACACTTCGCTACCGTATACCGCGTGCATACGCTTGAGGCTATCAGCATTTCCTAATAAATCGCGAATTTATTCTCGCGGCACACATAAATCTCTATCCGGTCGGCGCGAAGAAACTCATCGGGTATTAAGTCCTAATTAGCGCGTGGAGCGGACTCTGTACGCACGTCGTCGCAGTAAACTATGATAAAGTTGTGAATATATAAGTTGCTAATTATACGGATGGCTTGGTAGAAACGCATGTTTTGCGAACAGACGCACCGCAGAATTAATAGAGCCGAGATTATAACGAAAGAACCGTTAATAAAGTTGATCGAAAACGCTATATCCCCGTAAATTAGGATTCCACTTCTCTTGTAATTTATCTTAAACGCGTTTTTTTAGTTGTCATAATTAATCTCGTATTATATTGTATGCATTTTGCGTATGCATTATGCTGTTAATTTGTCACATGCAATTAATTTTCATTTCTTTAGATATTAAGTCGTTGAATATGAGACATTGTTTTTACAGTAGTAAGTTTTATAATAATGTTTAAGGAGAGCAAAATACGCTTAATAGAAAAAATTTAGCTTATTTTTAATGCAAAGTTCTAATTTTTGTAAAACGTAACTTTCTGTCTTTCTTCTTTCTGTACAGATCAGAGTACTTCGGACCAGCCTAGCCAGTTTCGTCTCGTGTAATTCGCGCGGTATTCTAAAATAAACCTATCGATAAATAACTCTCTTCTTGCACGACTGTCGTTTTACGAACGCGCGCACGCGGTTCGGTATCAGGTGCGTACGCAGTGCGTCATCTCGATAGGATCTCGAGTCTGATATATGCGATTCGATACGACGACTGGACATTCCGCCCACTTACCTCTTGTACGGTCTGCTCGAGCTTGCGAAGCGCTCGTCGAATTTTGTCTCGTAGTCTGCTTTCGCTCTTCGAGATCCGTTCTCGCGATTACCGTATGTACAAAAACACTTCAATTCCTGACAGACGGTTTTTAATGAGGATCATAGTTAGACAGTGTTAAAAACTCTGCACAACGTCCCTTATATGTTTACATTTCACGAAACTCTTCGAGATGTAACGATAACTAATTTCGATTGAACTCGTTTCGATAGGTATATGATTTGATTGAGTAGGGTCCATTTCTATTGCGTCACATATATGGCATTAGATATGTAATGCGGTCTTTAATAAAGGAAAATATGTCAACGCAATAATGCGCGTAAATCCAGCTCAAGCCAATAATATATTCAGATTGGATTGAAGATTGAATCGAGCAGCCATCCATCATACGAACTGATAGTTGTCACAACTCCAAAGTTTGAAGTCTAAAAGAATCTCATCTTTGAGGAACTCTTTGCGCATAGAAAGCTTTGGACAGTAGTTTTTTGAAACGGGAAATGTTGTATTTTGTAACAAAAATTTTAATTTTTAGAGAGATATAATATGACACTTTGACATGTATATATGTATGTTTCTATTTGCCTAATTATGTTAATCTCGAAAACGGATTATACTCGTAAATCTCTAGATTACAAGAAATAAATCAATAGCGATTTATATAGACATCATAAGTCATTGATACCGATAGTAAATTATCACATATCCCGTTTAAAAAAAAAGAAGGTGAATAACTCATCTCTTCACATTCAAAATAGTGAACTGAATAATCTCTTAATCGATGGAGTATCGTAAGATATAAAATAATAATAATAATAATTTTCCTTAATTACTTTTTTAAACAAAATAAATTTTTTTGAAAACGAAATAACAATAAGCTAAATTTCAAGCTCAATTTCTTCATTTTTGTATTGAAATGTGACAATAAAACAGTAATAATAATAGATTATTCGTAATAGATGACATTGTACTTGATGAACAGACGCACTTTTAATGACTTATTTGACAGCATGATTCTATTATTATCACACTTTTATTGTAGCATAAGGGAATGATGTCTCTATCGAATGCAAAATATTGTCGCGCGTGTAATCGATTATTCCACAGAGTCAGCTGAGAATTCTTTCTCAACGCGAGAGATGAGAGATAGAGGGTCGATCGAGTCGAACAACGTTTAATGTCCATTCGCGCGTAGTCGTCACGAAATAAGCGATCAAAAACCGTCCGTGGCAGGCCGCGCGCGAGACGGTTTTCGTCTTATCTTACATTCCATTACGCGGACAAGCTCGGGGACGACGGGTGGAAAGCCGCTTTAATGGCGGTTATCAGATTCAAAACCAATATCCTACACAAGGATAAGCCGGGCTGTGGGCCCCGGTTGAATGATGTGGGCAGATAATCATGCGAAGCGGAGGTATCTCGACGCCACATGTCTCTCAATCGCCACATACGTCTCCTTCTCCCGCATGATGGATATATCTTTTCTGTATACACATATATATATATATATATATATATATATATATATATATATATATATCGTACGCGCAAGAGACCGAAGCCGCGCATTGGTTGCTCTCGCGATCTTCCCAGCTGCCGAGCCGATCAAAACTTTCGATATCGATTGGATATAATGACGCGCTCGTATATAACTATTGGATACTGCGGCGAACCGCAGGGTATATCGCTGCTCCAGACCTAAAAGGTAAGAAGAAACGCGTACACAGTTGTATGAAAGTAGCAACCGCGATGAGTGGAAAGGAACGATCGGCAGCGTTCATTGTCAGTAGACCACTCTATCGTCGAACCATCGATAGCCGATCGATCGCCATTTATGTTGAGCTTTCGCGCCAATTATTTTTCTACACGTTGGTTGGCCCGATTGCAAGTTATCGATATGTTTGCCACATACATAGATTGAAAGATAAATACTTCGCAATTTACTTTATTATGTCGTTTCAAAAAAGAAATTAATTTTATTTAAAGAGGCAGAATAAGGAAAAAATAAAAAGATAAGCACAAAATAATTAACATAAATATTTCGATGCTATCAAATTATCATATTAATATTCTACGTATGTTGGAAGTAATTTCAATTTTCTTATCTCTTATTAAAAAAGAAGAATTATTTTACTCTTTATTATTATTTTTTACACGTTAACAATATATTCTGTCAATCGATACTTCGGAAGTGGAGAGAAAAAATATTCACTTCTGCCTTTTTTTGTCTTGCTTTTTCTTCTTTTACCAATTTATTCTTTTACATCTTATTTTGTTCTTACTCGGCGTGAATGGCATGATGCGCTCGTTAGCTTCGTATACTATCGCGTGTGCGTGTACACGCGTTTTTTCCGTCTTCAGCAATATATATATGCGGTGTGAGTATCGCTTGATCGAAGTATCGTCCGTGATGATCAGGATTGTAAGACAAAAACATAATTTCTGTAATGTAATCTTGATTTTATCAACATATTTTTATTAAGAAAATTACATGATGAAGAATCTACACGTACAATATAATATACTAATTTTTATTATATAATTAAAGATATTATCGTGGAATCTTATAAAGTTAGAAAAATACATTTCAGACAATTTTTGGAAATTTAAATTTTATACGCTATAAAGATGTGTAAAATTATATTGTCCTGTGAATTTAATATTGATGTATAATTGATATTTGTATACTATTATTATAGACTTTATATATGAAATAATCTCTCGTATGATATTTAAGAAAATGAAATTTATTTTGTTTAAAGGAGAAATTGTCTGAAATGCAGATCAAAAGAGAAGTGATATTGTCGCGACGCATATATTATACAGTCTGCTTCTTACGACCAGAATGCCTGACAATGAAAAGTGAACACTGAGCACTGACACGTATCATGCCTCGAGAGATCCGCGCTTTAAACTCATCGCCGCGCATATCGCGTCGCGTCTCGCCTCGAAATCCAAGTTTCTTGGTAAAAGTTGGTCCCGTTGCGCGAGGAGGTCCCCTCGTATATCACCGGGGATTACGAGCCGACGGCGAGTTAACTCGCACAGGGCGTTTCACCGATGGGCAAGGAAACTTCTTCGCCGTCGCCTTCGTCGCCGCCGCCTTCGCCTTCGCCGCCGTCGCCTTCGCCGCCGCGTGAGTCTGTCACCGAGAAAAATGTGGGTTATTCTTCTCCGACTGTGATAAATGCGCGCCGCCACACGGATATACCTGGGTCGACGCGGGCACACGCGTGGACGTCTCCATTTCCTGGTTAACGAACGATCGGCGTCCCTCTTCTTACACCGTGACGCTGCAGTATGCGGCCACCGTTGGTCAGCCGGTCGACAAATTAATGTCAAAGGCCAATTGGAGAGACGCGTCGCGGGCCGAAGAACGTCGCGTGTCTCTGAGGCGGAAGCTCATCTTAGGATTCTTGATAATGATTCGACGTGAGATCTAATCTACTCTCTAAGCTCGCGCGCGCACGCTCGCTCTCTTCTATCGTCGTGAAAAAAAGCGTATCGCCACCCGTCTTTCCCGTCCTTCCATCTTTCTGGATTTCTAGGAACGTTAGCCGCTAATATCTTAATCAAACGGTTTATCCGTAGGATCTCTCTTCTACGCACGGCTTATGTGACTTTCACGTATTAATTAGCGGCTTACTCGCGCATCCGTCTGACGTGGTTAGCCAGTGACGTTTATAGCGTAGGCAGCCAGTTTATTTGTGCCGTTGTTTTGTATTATTGCCAGGACGATTCCACATCCTACGTGAGCAAGCAATCGTCTTAATCATTTGGGTACCAATATATATTTTTACATGTTCTAATTATATTCTAAATTCTAAAATTTTATCTCAGAATTATATCTTAAACGATATTTATATGAATATGCAAATAATTATCAATCAACGTTACATTAAACTTTTTATTATATAATCTTCTTATGAGAGAAAGAAGATTGAGAATATCTGCATTATCGGCGGGATGATAATAGATTATAAACGAGCGAAAATATAACATGTTAATGAGATATCCCGACGAGGCTGTGATAATTAAAGAGCCTAGGACAAGCTTGAATGGATCTGCCAATTATCAATCCTCGATAAATGATCTTTTTGACAAGTGGTATTTATTTTGCAGCATCATCGATAACTGAGCCGCGGCATTAAGCATTGTTATTGCTACCCGTAGCAATTCATTTTCTTTCAGGGCGACGTAATTAATTATCGCGGGTCCGATCGTCAACGCGCGCCGATGCCGAGGCGCGCTTGTAAATATGGTTTCTCGCGTACGTAAGATCCATCGATCCGCGGATCGATCGATCAAACGGAATGCACACGACGTCGCGTCGTGTGCGTGCGTGAGCGCAGCGCTTGCTTGCTTGCTTCTTTCGCTGCACGAGGATGGCAGCTGTCTTGTCGTTCTCAACGAGAGTGGAGGGAAAAAAGCCATTTGTATTATCAGCACTGCGTAATTATCCCGGCGCGGTTTCCGTACAAATTGCACGATGTTTAGCATTTTTTATGCTTTATCGCGTGTTTGCTTCGGGGCATGAAAGGAAATAGTCGTCATAACGAACCGGTGTGTCCTGTGCGCGAGCTTTCGCATTACCCGTTTAATGAGAAAAGCGAGTTGAGAGCGAGACACGGCGCGCGTTGAAGTTCGACCGTATAGCGTTACAAAATTTGCCACGTTAGTTAATACCACCGTGCAGCTGGTACCGTTGATCGTTCTACGCATCACGATGAGCGATGACGTAAGTTGCCGATTATCGAAAAGATCGCACAACTGATCGTGCCGCCGGTTATTTGAGTAAATGAAGTCAATATAAGCATACATGGTACAAAATTGAAAGTTAAAGGTACCCAATACGTGTCGACGTTAAGGGGAGATCATTTGACGATGCGCGGTTTCGAAGAAACTTTTACGCCACTTTTGCTTATCATTGCGCTTAATCGCATTGCTAACCATATTCTTAACAACATCTTTCATTAGCATTTTTCTCGTTGTCTTTAAATGAAATCATTACAGTGTTAATATTTATGCAGATAGTGATAAGAAAGCGTCTCGTGCATACATCCAGAACGTTATTACCGAGAACGAAACGAGATTTATTGGCGAACAGACTGTCAAATAATAGAATGTATAATGGACGGTCGGCCAGCATTTCTTTGGAAGAAAGCGGAGTATTTTCGAAGGGTTTTACCTTGAGGGCTTGGTTAAATCTGCGAGATCGGCGAGCTGGAAGTCCGATCACGCTGACTCGCTGCATGCGTGACTCTTACGCTTAAAGAAAAACGATGCGTGTGCCAACATATGCGAGGGCTGACATAAATGAGGCTGCGAACATATGGTTGATTCATATACATATCATTATAGATCGCAGATCTGAGCTTCTACGAAACGACGTGAGTTCGAACTTGTTCGCGGTTTATTCGTGGCGTCTCAATGACGAAGACGGTCATTAAGTCGAGCTTGAACGGAATTTCGAATCATCCTCTATATTCTCATCATATTCTACATTACATTACAACTTCTAATACGCCATTATGTAACATATAAATATTTCTAAGATTAGTGGTTATTTAAGATGTCTTTTTTAAGTAGAAAAAGAGAGAAAGAATAATTAGCTTTTCTCAAAGACCTAAAACGATACAGAATAATAGCGATAATCGCGTTATTGATCCTTACAAAACCTTCGATCTCTGTCAACTACGAGCAAGGAAGTTTCGAAGAAAATCGAAAACGAAGTTAAACTGCGCGGTTCGCGTGCGTTTGATTACCCCCTCGAGCTTCGAGTCAGGTGGTTGTCTACCCGAACCTTGAAAACTTGAGATTCAAACGCCGAAGAGATGAGCGTGAATTTCTGGTGTAGTAGAGTGCCTTCGGGGCCATCGGTTTCTGGCTCTGAAACCGGAGACTTGTCCAGAGAAACTTCAATTGGAATTCTCTTTGCGAATGTCTCTATTCAAGGTCGGCTGTGCGCGACCAATTAAACATAATTACTATTTTTAACAGTTTTTTCATGTAAAAGATAAACTGTTAAAATTGTTAATTCTGTTTTTTCGCCAAAGTAAGATAAAGTTGTTTAATGCAAACTGCAATTTATCGAGATACAATGATATAATTTATGTGGTTTCCTGAATAATTATTATTATCGCCACGCATCACAATTATCGAGCCGATAATAATACATTGTCAGTTATTTCTCGGTATTATTATCGGTCTTGTTTTCTCTTGACGTATCACTCGTTCGAACAAATAGGTACTCGCGCTATACCTATGTCTCATACACTTAAAAATATATCTCATGCACAGAAATATATATATATAATAATGAGAACTGTTATGACACTACTTCCTCTTCTTTCATAATCGATGTCATATATATTCGACTTTTGGGTTCTCTTTGCATGTTTATAATAACAATGTATCGAGTCTATCATTTTTTTATCACCTGTCAAGACATGATTTCCGAAGTGATCGATATTCGCACGAATGTTACGTAACGTTTCCATTGTAACATAAAGAGAGATATGTCTTAAAATATAGTGATACTAAGGAGAAATATATAAAAAATTTCTTCAGGAATAAAACAATTTTTTTATTATCAAACATTTATTAATAGCATTTAAATGATTAAGAAAGCAGGGCAATTTAAATATTATTTACAATATTTTGTTCTTTTACAATTCTTTAAATTTCCGAGTTTTTGACGCAAAATGGCATAGTCATCATTCGTTAAACGCGAAACTTCTAATTATACAGAATAACGTTTGATTTATGTAAGGATTATACATAGATAGAATTATTACGAAAAGTTTGCAATATTTCGATGAGTATTAGAACTCCATCGAGAGAGTCTTTCGCGAAGAAGAAGGCAGCCCTCGTTCCGGTGGAACGACTCAGCGGACAATCCTCCTCTCGTCGGAAGATCCCGCCGCACGATGATGGATGCGCGTTAGCGCGGGAGTGCGCGAAGACAAAGATCCTACGGCCTCCCTCCCGGCGTGCGCAACGTGCATTAGTTTGCGTCGCTCCCGCTGTGCGCAAATTAGAGCCGAGAGTGTAGCAGCGCGCACTGCCGCGCGCGTCTCGCGGCGCGGAACGAAGAGATTCTGGTGGAGAATGGCCGCGGACGGATGAGGACGGATGAGAGAGAGTTGGAGGGAGGCGGGGGGCAAGAGGATACCAGGCGGGTGGAAGAAGTGGCGGTAAGGACGGGAGTGAGTGAAGAAGATGGTACGGAGGCGAACTTGCGATGAACGACCGCAATCAACGCAACACCGCCCCGCGAAAATTGCCCCCTTCTTCTCTCGGAGTACACCCGGAATATATTATCCACACGGGTGTTCCACGGCACGGCGCGTCCTCCTCGCTGGGTCAAGGGGTTGCGCACTCCGGAACGGACATGGCCCCGAAGGAAGAGAAGCGTGCCCGTGAAGAGCCGCACGATCGACCCTGCAGCACACCGTGTTGCATCACGAGAAGAGACCCGCGAGTTACGATTGCATTTATCGAGACCACCACAAGATCTTTCTTCTAGTCGTTCAATTCCGTTGATGTGATTATTCGATTCATCCTTTCACATTATGTGATGAACTCCGCATGTCCGTGTAGTCGCTTTATATTTTTGGTACAAAAAATATCGCAGAAAAATCTTTGTAGTTGAAGTTTGGAGCGTTTTTGAAGCGAAAATTAAAAATGTGTTCTAATCAAAAAGGATTATACAAAGAAACATATGTAGATAAAGACATAATAAATATAACAAAAAACGCGCGGATATATCGAGGCAATTAATAGGACAATTTTTTAATTTTTTTTCTAAACGCTCCAAACTTTATTTGCATAAAAATCTTACCATTTATTTTCTTATATAAATTGAGTGAGGTTCATAGAATTTTTAATGAAAAAATATATTTGTTATGATAATCAAATATGTTCGTTATGTTTCAAATACGTAACGAAAAAAGTGAACAGATATTTCTCGTTAAAACGCAGAACTTATCTGTAGCTTAACTTATCGCATAGATATCATATGTATGGCGTATGGAGTTTAAATGAGATTCTAATAGTCAAATCGAATTAGATTCGTATGTGACCGACGTCGAACAAATGCAACGCCGCGATGCAATGCAGCTTCCTCCAGAAAAGCACGAGTTATTCTTTTTAAGGTAATCCTCTCTCGATATTGGTTTTGACGGTGCCCGCGGGACAGGGACGCGTAAATCATTACGCCACTCGTGGCAGCAGGCCTCGACCGCATATCCGCCCTAGGTGGAGTAACGTGTGGAAGTCGGTTCCACTGTCAGTACCACTGAGATATGTTAGCTCATTACCGTGACGTATAGCTGCCGCCGGTAACGCATGCCCGATATATCCATAATTGTTGCGGTGCCGGTCGCGGACTATACGTAAGATCCTCGAAGAAGATTCCTGCGCGGTTCTGGCGGAATCCGTTTATTGGCTCGGTAATTCCGGGCACAACAAAGTTTCGAGATATGTACTGCCGATTCGCGCCGGCCGATAGTACCCTCTGTAAATATACTGCCGCAGAAATATGAGCTCGCTTCGAAACCGCGCTCTCGCGCCCCTCTACATCTCGGGACAACTTTATTTAATGCGCATTCAATATACTCCACGTGCGCTATCGGCCCGCCAACGATGCTGCCTTGTTGCGATTAACTGGCTATTACACCGGTAATGCATACTACGATTTTTTTCAACTTTGCTCTCGCGACGGGATACGGGAATAGGATAATTCCGGTGCACGTATAATAGAAGCATAACATTGATCTCATGCTAATTTTTCGAGTACACGAATCGATAAGTTAAGACTTAAGGGTCTTGCATACCTAGACAATTTATTGCATGATAAGTTGCACAACAAATTACATAGGAAAATATAGTCAACTGCGGAAACAACCGCACTTCCAATTCATACCAATTCATCATGCTATCTATTGACCATTAACGCATTAATATATCACGTATTTTTTTATGTAGTAATTATGGCTACGTTATTCATTGGAATATAAAGTTGCGTATACACAGTACTTCGTCCTAATTTATTTTACATTTTTATTAAACGTAACACTATATCATTAGTTAAATTTATCGTATTTGTTTGCAAGTATTATACGCATATGCATATATGTGAAACATTTTAGATATAATAATTTCTCTACTCCGTTTTATTTCATTCGTGCAATTTTAGTCTAAATCATAGTCAAGATTATATGCACAACATAAATGCAAAGTATCATGCAAAGACATGCCACGGTTACGCGCTGATAAGATATCGTTCTTATAACAACGTAATTTCACATTACATTATTGTAGTTTCGAGTTTAAATTCTCCTAGCCGCCTACACATCGTCCAATTAATGTATGACAAGGGGAAAGCAAAAAATGATCTTTTTCTCTTTCCTACGCTACCAACACAGATAATTACGGATAGCCAGGATAGTTAATCACGTCCGGACGGTTGTTCGTTGACGGTTTCTGCGCCTGGTACCCAATTTTACCGTGAGAAACCATCTTCGACAAACTGTTATATCGCCCGGTACTTTAATCGACCTAGAACCTAGAACCTAGAACCGGCCCCGCATGCGTAGGTGTGTTCCGGAGACTTTTCGGGGCCGCTTTGAAAATATGCGTCCACCCGACGGGCGCCGATAGACATTCTTTCACAGGTGTGGAACGATCTCGAGTGTCCGGTCGAGTTTATAGGATGCTTGAAAGATGCCTGAGAAAAGGGCGGAAGCCTGCCGCTATAAAAGGATACTTTCTTAACGATCTCACCTGCGTATATTATCATTCAACATCCGCGCATCGTGCTTTAAACTTGCCTATAAAAGCAGCTTTACAAGTAAAACGCGTATAGAATAAATTTTTTAACAAATCTTCGTCTAGTCAAGAAAGAAAGAGAGCGTATGTGTGTGTGCGCGTCTGCCAATGATATATGAACGTAGTGACAAAAACAATTTGAAGCCGATTTACATAGGACTGTTACAGCATAAGGAAATTACTAATTTACCTTGTTGACGCTGTCGCTTTTTTTAAATCGTTGACGTGTGGTTAGCAAAAGACCGACGTGCACGCAGATGGAATTCATAAAGTTCCATCGAGGAATTTGATTAATTGATCTGGAGGTTATAGGTTCGATACGCTCTTGAGGATCCCGCGATCGGTTTTCGTCCGGCTTTTATGCATACGAGCCTGTCCGGTGTAACGAGATTGAAAAAAAGAAAACTTTATATGCTAATGTACGATCGATGCTCGCGTCTACAAATGGCTATATTAATAGCGTAAAACAGGCGGCAACACCATCGTCGGTCTAACGCCGAGCAACGGACAGTGAGCAAAAATGTTACGCAACGTACATACTTTTTAACTCACGGCCGAAGCTAATCGATTTAGTTTTTGTACTTGTTGTTAATGCCTACGTTAGACGTTGAGATATAGTCCGCGACAGAGAGAAAGAAAATTTATTATTGCTTGGAGCTCGCTGCTGTCTTGAATATCATTATCTACGTCACATATCATTGTCATATATAGGTCTATTACGTCATTTACATGTCATATTTCTGGCGACGTGGTAATTTAATTATTCGACAAAACGGAAAATAGGATAATTAGGCAATGAAGGAAAAAAAAGATTAATATACGAGAATATATAGCATGTAATTAAGCTTTTTAAGCTTTAATTAATGATGATTAGTCGATCGCTTTGGGGAAATTTAGTTCGAATATGGCTATGTTCGCAAAATTGAACAATTGCCAAGTGCGTGATAAATGGGACGATAGATACGAAATGTATGCAACAGGTATTCGCGCAACTTCGAGGTGTATTCCATGACAAGTAGAAGAGGTTCCTTGTTACAAGAAATCGTGAAAAAAGCGAGGAATGGCGGAGGGGCAGGCACGCTCAAGTAGTACCTTCTTAACTTTATGTATACTACGTAATGGTCGGTCGTTTATCACCCTCGCTCTACACGCGAGATATAAATGCGTTTTCGATTAATTCCTTCCGCCGCGCTCACCGGCACGCTGGCGTCCGCGACCCCATGCATTCAGAAATACGGTGCGAGGATGCAACCGGGTCACGCGAGTCCGCGTGACGATAAACTGAACGGATGTTATATTCGCGCCTATTTGCTCGGGATGGTTTCGCAATCGATCTTTTGTGAGCGCCGTTTCTCTCTCTTTCTCTCTTTCCTCTTCTCGCAATGTAGCGATGTATTATCGGGGCTTAACGCACGGATAAACCGGCATGCATCGCGTCGCCCGATTTATATCTCTATCAGTGCGTAAGATGTACCGCTCTTTTGACGCTCTGTTTACCCTTCGAAAGCAATTAATATATACGAAGAGTTAAAATTCACGCTACACGCGCGCTAAGCCGGATGGACATCCATACAGGTCGATGAAAGTAAAAATAATAATCCTACTAACCCTGCATATGCAAATGACTTCACATTTTTTTAATTTAAAAGTGGCGAGTGTATCGTAAAATTTCATAATTCAAGTATAATCTAATTTAATCTCTAAAGTATAAAACTAGACATAGAACAAAACTAATATTCTAACAAAAAAAGTGGAATTGTTTAATTCTGATATTGATCTTACAATTATTTATATATCTATATCTACAAAGTTTATTTATATATAGAACGTCGCGCGGTGCATACTTCGTTTACTTCATTAAAACCAGACGCGATAATCGCACGGTGCAACTTTATATCCTCCGTTCTTATCCCAGCACTTTATCACTCGCGTTGCTAGAAGCGGAGCGGAGCAAGGCCCGATTAATTCACAGGCCGCGCGCGGTGGCGGTGGCGAAGGAGGCCAGTACCTAAGTCATTAACGTCAGGGCCATCGATGGGACTAATTAGCCCCGCACCGCCGTACTTCGGAAGCGCGCACGGAATGGTAGCAGCTGTTTCGTCGGGAGCAGGTGAATCTCGCTACCGTTCACCGAAGCCATGGCACTACAGCTCGGCGACGTCGCGCGTCGTCCTAATCGCCATCGCGCCCCTAATGACGACCAAACCCTTTCCCGCGCGGCCACACGTTCCATTCGAAGTTCGCTTAATTGGCTGTACTGACCAGTTATTTATTGCGCCCCAATATATATACTTATATATACTTGGCGCTGTCTTTTAACGCCATAATAGCCCGTTGACGGGGCTATTTAGACCTTTTAGATCAGTTAAGAAGAGTTTGTGGAGCAATCGTTGAAAGCGAAATGCCGCTATTGTACGTGATTGCGTAGCTTATGCATCGATGCCAGATCCATGTTAAAAACTTTATTATTTTGTTGGATATAAAGACTCGTTGATGTTGAACAACAGGCTCTTATGCGAAATGAAAACGCAGTACATACATATAATTACTTTTCATATATATTAAATAATTTAAATATTATTAATTATCTCAGAAAAACATTGTTTACAAATTTTAATTTAGTCATTGCTATAATTAGTAATGCTAAACATTAGCATTACTTACATTCAGCATTGCCGTAATTTAGCTTCGGCAAATCGAGATGGTATCGTTTGGACTATAAATAAGCTTTTAAATTGTGTAAGTATATCTTGAAGAAAAATCGTCCCATTGCGTTTTTTTTCTGTTAATGTCGCAGCGACAAGCGTGTAATGCGTACGCACATGGCGCTACGTAAATACGCGTCGGCATCTCGTTATCAGCTTATTGGCGATCGCGTTTACACACTCGCAACGATACCAGAATCCGTAACATTAGTGAACAAGCAAGGAAAACGGAATAAAGAAAGGAGGAATATAACAGAGTTAAGGTAGATCAAAGAACGCCGACAATAAAAATAAATATGCGTTGATGCGTACTCTCTTGTCAAGCAATTCCCGAAAGATCTTATGCTGCTGCTATATCACCACCAGATGTTATCGCTTCCTCGTTCTTATTTCGATAATACAGTTACTTATTCATCTCATCTTGTCTATAATCTATAAACACGTTGTATCTCTAAATTACCTTTTCTATGTTCTCTATAACTCAATTCTTCATCTTATGTTTCGACCAGTGTAACATGTAGCAAAGGGAGGAAGGAGGTGATTAAGGGGAAAGTTTCAACATCGAAATTTAACACTTATAACGTTTAATTTAATGGGAATAAGCTTACTTTTTAAATAAGTTTGTTTATTTGAAAATGAATCTGCATGTATATCAGTACAAAAAACATTGCACATTCGTGCGAACAGCATATGTGAACATACGACGTCTTAACGGAAAGGCTATTATCTCGATCCCATTCCGGTACGGAACCCGCGTAAAACTCGCTGCGCGACGATTCGGCCGATTCGCTTTTAAGGTCTGGATTAAGATTCTTGAAATTATCGTTTTTGTCGGCTCCGAATACCGACGTACGCGAGTAACACGTCGTCGCA
Source organism: Temnothorax longispinosus (assembly GCF_030848805.1). Lineage (NCBI taxonomy): Eukaryota > Metazoa > Arthropoda > Insecta > Hymenoptera > Formicidae > Temnothorax > Temnothorax longispinosus. Next base: position 17,946,499 of record NC_092362.1, on the reverse strand, counting down.
TTCGCATTGCTCGCCGATTCCGCAACATAAATTAACTTTATCAGTGGGGTAATCGAGGATCTCCGTTTCCACAACGAAAATCGCGGGCGAGCCGGCAAACTTATTACAGATCTATTAGATCGGCCGACCGGGATAAGGAAATATCTCCAGGAAAAGCCCGCGCTTTGGCCATACGCACTCCTAATGAACGCTGTTTACGAATTACGAACGCTTCGTTAACTCGCGCGCACGCGGTCGCGCCGGGTATTCGCGGGGATATTTAACGAGAAATGGTTATCGTAACCGTTTTTGCGAGCTGCGCTATAAAACCAGGCATCCATAATCGTAAAACCTTTCTCCCGTGCGAATTTTCTGTGATCAATAACCCAGTTATGTATTGTGCACCGAACAATAGTGCGCTGTTGAAACAATCAAAATTTTAGAAGAAAATGTAGCACATAGATACAAATATTTTTATTTTTAAATTCAAACTAAAAAATTATTATCAAAAAATTGCCTTTTAAAATTATCGTTGGACGCTAAAAAAAATAACAATATCAATTTTCCAAAGAAATGTTTACACAAATTAATGAATCCTATACATTGCTTCTTTATCATTTATGGAAACTGAATTCTTCACCAACACCAAGGACTTTTTTCTTCTACCTTTGCGATACGAATATTATGACGATCTCCGAGTGAAAATTTAAGCACGATGTTCGGACGCTGGTAAACGTGAACATTCAGTTTACGAGGTAACATGGTTGCAGTACCGGAAACCGCGCCCGATGCTACGGGCTATCGTCAAAAAGCCATCCATGCGTCAAGTAGGTACCGAAAGCTCGGACTGCTGCACGGACAATGTGGAATTTCGTTGCCCTGCACTGCCTTGCCAGGTCCTAAGATCGTGACGTTCATCACATTGTGTCCGTCGGGCGCGTCGGGTTGCCAAGAATTTTGCCCGGAAGCGACAAGCACGAGACCTCGCGTTCGCACAACCGTTTCGGCTCTAACGGATATCGTGAGAGATCGTGGGCGGAGATTATTGTGATCGCGGCGAGATCGCTCGGACAGTAACAATGTTGCAGAACCAGGAAGCGAGTCCCTAAAGCGACAATGTAATGAGGAGCGATGCAAGAAAGTGGCAAAAGGATCGGGCATGAAATATGCTCTGGATGTTGCCGGTGAAGATGGCGGAACGGTTGGATTGGCGCGCGGTATCTACCGTATTCCATTTTGTATAAATATATACCTTTCTGCATCGCGCGAGAGATAAAATCTATACAGGCGATACCGGAGATCATCTCGGAGAGAACGAAATAGACAGTAAAAAGATATTCGAGCAGGTTGTCCGAAATACAAAGCGACCGATGCGTAATTTCCTTAATGGCGTTTAAAAATTATGACGAAGAATCCCGGAGGCGTGCAATAGCAACCCGGAGTTCCCGTATTGTACAGAAGCACGGAAAGTAATGAAATTTCAGCTTCAGGCTCCCAACTGTCAAGGAAGAATAAATTTCAGTAATATTCATATTTTACATTGCAACGAATGTCATTTTTGTTCAGAAGAAAGTGACTTGTAGAGAAACTTCTCATAAAATCTATCTCTAAAATAAATATAAAATATAAGTTTAGAATAAAAGGGGACATAATTTCGCTTTAAGTCGCTTGCTTGCGGCTTTTGCTAAGAATTACAAAAATTATTAGATCCTGTGCATCATATGTCGTATAAATGTTGTCAGAAAATCCTCCAAAGACGACGAATGGACAAACGTGTTACTTACGCTTCGTATTAATTTTTTTTGCATTACTTAATTATCCATTAGTTTATTCTTTAAAGCTGTCACGTCTTCAGGAAGTGTCTTTGACATCCGCAGTTTTACGCTCGAAAACCTTATACCATTGTTTTTAGCGGAATACATTCTTTAATTCGAATTCGTCGGAATTTTTGCTTGGCAGAAGGGTGACCGTGAGCCACAAATGCACCTTGCATCTATCACTTTCTCATTCGCGAGAAAATGCGATCACCGTCCGTGTCTCTCCAAGACTTATTACAGGATACATCTGTTTCTGCACCGGTGGTAGCAGCAGCGTGCAATCACGCACGTAATTCGAAAGCAGAAAGAGGGAAATTGCCGATTAGCCAGGCGTGTTTCTTAATCGCGTAAGGCATTATACTTCAAGTGCAATCGACAGCCTTCGCAGTTATTCTTATACTGTTGCCAGTCATTCATACTGTCTAAAGATAAATGAGAAAAACCAGGTCATCTAATATTTAAGTGTATAACGAAAAAAAAGACAAAAATTGATTTTGACATGTGAAAATAATTTGCCATAACAAATAATGAATCTTTGAATATCGTGCTATTATAGATCTCATATATTTGAAACGACACTTTGAGTGATTGATTAAAAAGAATTAAATATATTTTTTTTATAATTGTGCGAAGTATATTATAATAACATAATTGTATTATTTTACATAATGTAATTATGTTATAAATTTTTAATAACGTATTTATTTTTTGAATAAAAAGTCAGTAATCAAAGATTTAATTAATAATGGATCTATTAGGGTAAACTCGTGTAAGATGGCCATACAGGAAAGATGGCCAACTCATGTTCATTCGATGTTTCATGGCGCCGAGCTTAGATTGAAAGAACATAGGTTGGCCATCTTTCCTCTATGGCCATCTTACCCGAGTTTACCCTATATTTGCATAAGGAAATTAATATTTTTTTCTCTTTGTTAGAAATTTTAATTATTTTAATTATATAGTATACGCACTATCCGAGAGATCATTTACCGATAGATATATCCTAGTCGTACGTTCCAACTTAAACAAGATATCACATGTTACACGAAGGCGTGTCTAACATGTCATGCGTCGCTGCGATTTCGCATCCGTTATTTCACACAATGTGTATTTTATGCGTCATAATCAAGAATTACGGGCGCATGGCGCACGCGGCGTAACTTAGACTTTCGCTTGACGAACGCCGCGGACCTTCGCGGAGGCGCGAGGGAGCTTCCGAGCTCTTCTCTCATGTAGGCGACAGTACGGTCGGCTCTAGGAAAATGTAATATAACTCGTCGCGCTGTGGGATGAAAACACCGCGGTTTTACTACTCGCGATGCGCCAAGACGTACAACGGGTGGCACCTTAAATAATGTGACCTGCCGACTCGTTGAGCGACAATCGTGTGTCTTCTCGCTCGGCGGAGGTGCTCGTCCTTCGCGGGCACGACAGTCATGCGTGTTGCGTTGAAACATGCGGGGATTACGTTTCGTAAACTGCACTAAATCATTGTGACTGCAGTGCGCCGTCATGCGCGTCTATCGCGGCTCAAAATTCTGTGGGATTCTCTCTTACATTAATATCATAAATATTCTTTAATTCTTTAATTTTTTTTCGTTTTGCATGTATCAGTTTATGGGAATATTTCGTTAGCACAATTACTACTATATAAAAAAGAATTGCAACAGGAAAGAGCTTTTAATAAGAAAATATTAATATTAATTATTTATTGTAATAGTTAAGGATTTAAAGAATGAGATCTATGTAAAGTTAAAATGATATTAAAGCTGAATGACGTAAAAAGTATTATTTTTATGATACTTTTGTCTGTCGTTATTTAAATAAGCATTGCTATTACAATAATATCGTTTGATATTTACCGTTTAAGTTAGTCTGTTGCCTAATAGTCGTCTATTATATTTAAAACCACCAAGAATTATGGGTTTTACGATTTTTCCTAATATTGACCGCTTATAAATTTATGTGACGTCCGATTTACATAAATCGAATATGAATTCGATTTGTAAGTAAGAAAAGAGGATTTTCCAACAGGACGTCAAGCACTAATAACTTATATTCAGCGACATACTGCGAATTTTCTAAACCTACTATTATCCCCTGTTGCAATATCGTACAGGTGCGGAGAACGTTTCGACCGGAAAGAAAAGTCTCGCATATACGTCACGACTATTTATAAAAACTAATGGCGGCTAAACACTATAACTCATGAACTCATTATACCTAATAGCCCCTGGCGTATTTATGTCGAACGAGTTCGTACCGCTTCTCGGTTTTGCGGCTTACAAATTACACACAAACCAGAATTATCTTGCCGGGGTGTGTATAAAAACGTGCTAAGATTATATGACAGAAACGCAATTCTGATCGATTAGCAAATTTTGGTAGATCAAATTTTGTAGATACGTAGTCACAGCGTTGCTAAAGGCCTATATTTTACGCAGATGACAACTATCCGCGTCGTCTAAAATGAGAATTATACGTAGTATGATTTTGTGTCATATAAATTTAAGATTTTCTTCTTGAATCAGTTTTTCAATCAAAGACGTGCAAGTCAAGGTAGTAATGTTCTCGTTGCAATATTTATATTTAATAAATAAGTGAAAACACGACTGAGAGATATGGTATACAATCAATTAAAGAAAAACACAAAACATTTTATTGTCCGGACTGGATCTTGATAGCCTAATAATATTATTCGTGTGAATTTTATGTGCATTTCTTCGCCTGAAATAAAATACACATGAATAATGTTATTAAGCTACCCAAACCCAGTCCTGACGATAAAATGGCGTTTTTTCCCCAATTAAAATTATAAATCGATATCGATAAATTTTTTTCAACAAATATCAACGCCATATCGATCATTCACGATATACTGGACGTCTGATCTTGACCGCTCGAGTCGCCTGCACGCGCTCCGCCGGAAACGCGACTTTTAATCCGCTCACATAGCGTGAGGAGAGATCCTTCGTGCACGCGAAGTCATTCGAGCGTGAACGACGAGAGGAACGGACCATCCCCCTCGGGCATGCATTAGAAGTGTCCATTGAGTCGTCTAATTTTATACGTTGTAAATCTCCTCCTACACCCGATGACGCGTCGCGTGCACAAGAACCCGTGTTTATGTATATCAAGATGCCTACACATGCGACTACGTGAATCCGCACCATACCGCACCGCAGGGAGGGTGGTGCATACCACGGTTGCATTATTACGTTAGCGAAGTGTACCGTGGAGATCTTCGCTATAAACTATTTCTCTCGATAGTTTTCTTATCAGAGTTTGTCACATGGCAATCAAGAGAAACGACGGTGGCGAAGCCTCACTGACGAATATACAAATCGATTGCAACGACCGAGTATCGTACGAAACAGCCGTTCTTCGTCGCATTCAGGTCATCAAACTTGCGCGGATTACGTAAAACCGTCTTAGCATCCTGTTGCCCAGACACGAGAGGGGGATGATATATAGTCGTTACGTCGATAGCGCGCGAAGAGCTTGGGCACCGGTCATCGATCATTGTCGCTCGAATATGGAACGCAAGAACGATAACTCGATGTCCACCAACGTCGCCGCGCAATCGTTATATTTAATATTAGCGCTAGTCGGATATCGCTCGTTATGAGCGATTTAATAAGAGTCAGCTCGTAATAGAGAACGGCCGTTAACAGCGAGTTTCTTAACGCAGATAAGAGCAAATTGTACGTTTTACTGTGTACGTGAATTAAGTTTTCTTCGAGCGAAGATTTCATCCGACTGCGCAAAACCGTAGGATGAACGTTTACGAAATTACCGTGACCATCTTTCATCTTGTCCGATTGTTACGTCAGCCGTTATTCGTATCAACCGTTGAAGCATCGTTCGAGTTCATAGGGCATCGACGTTGCGGCCGGGCAAGAAGAAGGAAATTCTAATAACATTCGGAGAGGAAGATAAGAGTTTAATTATTCACGCAAAGCGGGGTTCCCCGGTGCCTGGGCCGCGCGGAGGGTCTATCTATTGGGCCCCAGCGCGTGTGTGCACACGCGCTCGGGTTCGCGTGGTGGTGTTTGTGTAGTACAGCGGTACGTATAGGGAGGTATATACCTTATATCTACCTATCGTGAGCGCGATAAATCTCGCGGAGTCAGGTGGACGATGGTCATCAGCTAGTTGCCGCGTGTAAGAGGCCCAACGGCTCTCCTCTCCGAGAGGGGCCGCGATGTGCCTGGGTTTAAGTCTGTTCTCATGATGCCGGACGGCCTAGCGACGACCCACGACCCTGTTGGCCACAACTTACCGCGCGGTACACCCGCAGTATGCTTTCTCTGCTACGATCCACCACGGCATTCCTGACCCTAACCGTGACGGCGGACCGGGCCGGAATACGCAATTCCGTGGCGCGACGCGGAAAAACGTTGGATGCAGGAAATGCCGCATCGATCGTGACGTCGTACTAATACGTTGGATGTTTTCGCTTGATTTCCTTAGGTGATTGAAGCTCTCCTTGGTCCACACAGCGCGATACTACGCGACATAACGTGCAGTCATAAATTTATAATAATATTTCAACATTTCGAAGTTTGTAATTAAGAAACATTTACTATGTTTAGGAAAATTATCTGAATTTTTTTGGTAGTTATTTTTTTTACAAAGAAAGAGTTAAATATTTAAAAAATATTTTTTAGATTGTTTGGGAAAAGATTTCTCCAGCAAAAATGTCTAGCGACGCTTGGATATTTATGAGCAGGGAAAAAAGAATTCTTAAGGGGGTTATAAAAAATAGGTTTTGCTGAGGTCAACTGCTCCTGGAGCGCAGCAGTCCCGAGGCGTTCTGCGCGTCGCTGAACTACCGATTTAGCAGACCGGAATACAAAACGCGCGCAGAGAGGGCGGAACGTCAAAGTGATTCAACTGCTCGACGCGAAATCTCTACAAATCATGAGAGGAATGAGGAAGGGGGGAAGGGAGAGGGGGAGGGATAGCACCGTAAGAGACCACGGGACCTCCTTACAGTTAGAACAGTACGAACTAAGGGGGCTTGGCTCTCATTAATCTCGGGATCTAATCTCGTCAAAGGGGACACTGCGAGATACGCGAGGACAAAGGGCTTCCTCCGGCGCGGTATCGCCGCGCAATCTCGTCACATCGTATGCTCGCGAGGCGGTGATCGCGAAACATCGAGAAGCGGGCGGGAACCTGCGGCGCGAGATAGAATCTCGACGAGCGACCACACAATGCCAAACATATTAATTAATGTGCATCGCCTCGGGAGCCGCGCGCAATGACGTGGGACCGTAGGTGGTATACATTTCGAACACCAAGTGTCCTCGCAATATCGTAGTACCTTGTACTTAGTCACAATAACGACAGTGATAGTTTTGGTGATAATATAACAATATGCATAACTATATATTTATTTATTTATTTCCTTATTTTTACATTGTTCTTGTAGTTTTCTCTTACTAGCTCGCGTGTTTATTAAATGATTCGCGTGCTTCGTACATATAGCATCGTACGTGCACGTCGAACTTGAAGCACAATACGCTCGAAAAATGGGCGTCCGCCGAACGGACACGTTCGCGCGCGCGCGAATATAATTGCGCGCACGAATATTATCTGCCCGTTTCGTCGGGGAGTAAATCGCGACTACGTCAAATGGGCCGACTAACTTCAGGGTGCGAACGCTTACGCGCATCCTCATTACGGTTTTTACTGCCGCAGTTTCTTCGAACCATTACATCGTTACACGGCCGGGAGAAGAGAAAGAGAGCTCGCGGCGCGGCGCTTCGCAAAACGCTCTCTCGGTCGAGCGAACGCGACCGTAAACGCGAGACAAAAATATTGATAAACCGTACGCAAGCTCGCGGGATCGCTGCATTACATACTTTGTGCGTATCCTACCTTCGAAGCGGTTTACGAGTGCTCGACCGTTTGAAGGAACGGCGCGAGGCGGACCCGCGCGCACGAAGTCTTATCGGACGATAATTTGTCGCTTAATCAACGGGCGCGATTAAGAAAGAGTCAGGAAAAGAGAGAGAAAGAGAGGTAGCGAAAAACAAGAGGGGATCTTGATATTTATTATATTTAATTCGCGCTCTGACGAAGCGCGGGTAATTTGCCGCTAAATAAGAGCAGATGAAATGTTAGAGTCATTTTACGAGCGCACTTAGGCGGCATGCGGAGGCGATCTTTGGTCCGCCTTCCCCTTCATTCTCTTTCTCGTCTTAGCCTATCCCTTCTTCGTCTCGCATCCCGTCTTTTTGCATCCCATGCGAAATCATTTTCCTAAGATCCTTTAACGAAGATGACGGTGTACTCCTGTCACAAAACAGGGATCTCGCTCGCGGACATTAAATTAAAGGGCCCTCTCCCACCTTTCTTTCTCTATCGTTTTCTCGTCGCCGTGAGACGTACCGCCGGGATCGTTTTCTTGCGTATAATATCCTGTCATTAGTCGCCAACCGAGAAGAAACAAAGCGCGCGCACGGCTTAGCGCGTTCGGCTTTTATCGCGCGGCAGCGTTATCTGGCTGCTTCTACGTCTTCTTCTTCGTTACTCTGTCTTCCCTTCCTTCCTCGTTTTTCTCCGTATTTCGTCGCATGATAGCGCGACCAGACGCGTTTTACGGCGCTTTAACGCCTCCCGATGCCGCCGGCGGCGGCGGTGCTACGTACGCTCGACGCCACGGAAATCTGGAAGTACGGATGCACGGTTGTATGCACCGTGACGACGTTCCACGTGGAGGAGATGATTCTGTACTTCGGCGCCTTTCATGGCAGACGCGGTGGTCGTAGCAAATATGTTAACAAATACAACTCACTGTTACTCACTTGGCCTTCAAACCTTAATCCGGCGCACTTTTCAAATTCCAACATTAGATATCTCGAGGTAGCCTTAGATTCTTAGACATACTGAAGAATCTCGCTCACAGGTTGCTTTAAAGTCGGCAGTTATCGCATAATCGATTTAACTAGTAAATTCTATCGAAATTTACTATCGTGCCTGCCAGATCGTAAATTCTTTCGAGCAGAATTACTTTTCCGATCATTTTAGCAAGTTCGCGTGCGTTGTAAACTTTCAATGACGTTTTATTGGGTAAATACCACGCCGGTATAATTAATTCGGCCGATTTTATTTTCGCTAAACCGGTCGATTGATTTTTCGCGCGCCTCCCGACCAAATGGAGAAACTAATTATCGACGCTGCCGATAATACGCATTGTCGTCCGCCTCATTGTTCTCCGGATCTATTGTAGCGACGTGGCAAAACACATCGTCGTACCAGCCTCGCCTCTCGCTCATTTAAATCGGCGAGCGGGGCGCGTTGCGTTTCGTCGCGCGTTTCCATTTTGCACGTGCATAGCGTGAGAGAGACGCATGTGGGTGTTGCGTGATTTAAGCGTCTCGGCGGCACGGCCGCGGGCGATTTTCTTGATCCGATCCGTTCGCAAGTCGCCCCCGCCATTGTGCAATCGTCGCGTATTACATATACCGTGTCGTGCATTATCGGTTCGTCGATTACTCCGCCTAATGGCGGGTCACGCCAATCTCCGTCAAGCGTGTTTACCGACTTGTCGATTTATATACCGATTCTGCAATCCGAAACGAAACTAAGGGAAATCTGCGAAACCTCGTCAAGATATCTTTCGCCATTGCAGTATTTCTAAGAAATTCCACGCGAGAGGTAAAGAGATCACGGGATATCCGGAAAATATTTCTATAATCGTTATATGTAGGTACAATATAGTCATATTTATTATAGCGTTCAAGATATTTTTAGAATATTATTTAGATTTTTAGTATAATTTCTACATATCTTTACTGATGAGTACAAAATGTACTGAAAATCTTAGAGAGCACATATGCAATAGTCAGGTATTATTCTAATTCTAGTTAAACAGCAATTCAATTATACATTTGAGAAAATCGATCTTACGTCATTCAGGATGATTTCAATATATCCATTGCCGTGCGAGATTCTGGGTCAGAAGTTCACGAAGTGCCTGGACCCGGGTAATTCTATTCGCCGCGGAATCCCGGCGAGCGCGCCGGATATTTTTGTCAGAGGAGTATCGTAGCGTGTTTGCGGCGTGCGGAGAGAATGGAGAAAGAAGACTCATTTAATTGCGATACTCCGATATGACGGAGAAGACGCGGCCTCGCTGCGCGACGCGCGATGAAACGTTTTGGAATGAATAGAACGCACGGCAACGGCGATAACTAACTACGCGGCTAAGCGTGCGTGAAATTATAAGTTATTGCAAATGCGCCCGTAACTCGCAGAACACATCGTTTATGTCGCTACTAATTATCGAGTTTATGGATTCCGGCTTGCGATTATTCGTCGATTTCGAACGATTAACGTAATTCGCTTTACAGCGAAATTGTGATAAACGAATTTATTGCGTACTTCTAAAACCTGTTTGTTTATCACTGCAATTAGACATTTTTTTTTCAATGAATAGAAGACAATTTTATTTGTAGGAATGTTTCGCGAGATCCGATGTAACATATGTACACTTGGAATATTGCACTGTTAAATTCGTAGTGTCAAATTATACTAAATTTGAGTCATTTTTAATTATTCCTATACAAAAATGGTCGCCACTGCTCTTACTCAATATGTTGTTAATTTAACTAAAATAAAGCAACGGAGTTAAAACAGTACCGTTTTGTGTTAAAATAATAAATTTCGACACACATGATAGTTGGAAATGTTATTTAATTCAAGATATATCAATTTTATTCTTTAATATATTTAACAGTGCGGAGAAGCGATTTTAATAAATCATTATAAGCATGAGATTTTAAATATAATTATCAGATTGAATTTAAATAGGTTTCATCGATAGATAGCACCTACACGATCTTCGCGATGAAACACAGCTAAATATCACGTTTTCCGTGCACAATTTGAACGGATCCTCTTTGTGGCTCGTGGGCGAGATAGGGCGAGATACGTAGTCGATGAGTAAAGGCAAACATTAAATCGCGCTACATTACGAACAATGCAATGTGCCCACACGATCTGAAATCTTCTGTCTGTCGCCCGCCCCGAGAATTCCTCGCGGCCGCGGCGCGCACCAACCCACCATGCCGTGGCCTGCATTCTCGACGCCACCCGCGGTCTCTAGTCTTCGTAAATATCATCGCGCGCGCACCATTGTTACTACCTTAACACCGGTGATTTGACGTAATTAAAGTGCAAAGTCCGTTCCACCGTCGCGATGACATTTGATCTCGAGTAAATTCGATTTGTGCATTCAGCGGCTTAACACACCGTCTCGTCCGTCCTGGACGATCGCTAATTTATGCCCTGGTTCGACGCCGAGATCGGCTAATTGTTTTTTCTATAGCGCTTCTCCGAAGAGCCGTACGTCTTGTTGCGTGTCGACTCGCGATCACCCGTAGATCACTCGGCGGCTCACGCCCTGCGATCGGCCGATCTATCCGACGCGTAAAAACCATTCGGCCGGACAATTTGCGTGCCGCTCCCGGACGAGGACGGATTCTCGCAGGATATCCTTCGCACCTGGCATTCCGGTTCCCGTCGCGCAAGCGAACGGCTGCCGAGATCGCAGCGATCGGAAATGTCGCGGGCGATTCGCGTGGGCGGCGAGTCCTCGAGTGAGGCTTCTTGCGGTGTCATTAAGATACGGTTAATTTACGGCAGTCGTAATACGAATGTAGAACATTGTTCAGATTATCAGCGGCTAAATTGTCGCTTCTTCGGACTTCGGACGTCTCATTACACCGCGCACAGCAATAAATCAGGACCTGGCAGCTCTCAGCCGCTTTTCTTGCTGCTCCCTCGCTTTAACTGCTCGAATACTGTAGAGACATAAAATATTTTTTCAACGCTGCCGTTAAGATATAAATATGTATAAACACACGATACTGTTGTCTTTGTTTAACAAATTTTAGTCTTTTAGTATATACGCAATGAAGTTAAATGAATATTTATCGGGGCATTTCTGCAAATTTTGTTAGAAGTGGGTACCATCTTTACAGATAAGCAAGGAAGAGAGAAGATATTTCGAAAGCACGATCGCATGACGATCAATGATTACTCAAATCCTCCCCTCGCGTTAGCCTTAGCATTCAGAGTTCTCCCTTCTCCATCTTCTTTCCGGTCTCGGTTGGCATTCTGCGGAAAACCCACGGCGCGAATTTCATATACACGATAAAATATACCGGTCGAGCATCGAGTCCAATTAATCACTGTTAATTACGGACGCGGGGGTCGGTCCGGCGAACGAGGGCGATTAATGAGTAATTGATTTCGATCACGCCACTCGCCGATTGGGAAAAGAGCTACATCGCGGTCACCGAAGATAGTCGATCGTAAATTTTCTTTTCTACACTGGATTCACGTATGTTTAAAAACAATGAGTGTTACGATCGTTCGTGACTATCACAAGATTAGGAATTTATACAGATGTGCGCAGGATAGATAAATCTTTCTGTGTTTGTTAATTTCTGCTATAAATTTTTAGCAAAGTAGACAGAAAATCTTAGAAAGGAAATTAGATTTTCCCCGGATATTAGAAATATCGATTACAATTTTAGACTTTTATTAATAGTATTTATATTGCTTCACATTATACATTTTACGCAACTCTTTTAAAATATGACATGTATATCGTTTACTTTATAAAATTTCTGAACAGATACTTATTATGAATTATGAAAGCAGATGTTCGAAAGTAGAAACTTATCGCGTTTAGGATTAAGTTAACTTATTCGTTGCTGCTTGATTGCGCTCTGACAAGCGTGTAATTAGTGAGCCTTAATTTTTTTATCAAATCGAGCCCCGCCGCTGGTATCTCACTTCTTCCGCGGTATTGACGATGCCAGCTGCGATTGAACATATCCGGTATGCCTCCTGTGGTCCTACGTCGGGTCCTTCTGTCAGATAGACTAATCTGCGGTTGATCAAGTCCCAAACTCATGCGTACTATCTGCTCGATTAACGATCGCTGCATGGACTCAGCTGACTCGCCAGTAATTCAAATTCGAAGGCAGCCAAGAAGTGCCGTGTATAAATGTGTGTTGTGTTGCGTGCCGAGTTATTATTCATAAACACGAAAGTATATAAATTCTTCACTCCTTTCCTCGTCCCGCCGTTCGAGCGGGGCCATAACTGGACAGACCATATCTCTGCAAGGTGGAACGGAACGCGTGCAACGACCCTTTACAAAATCTTTCTTAATTTCATTCCAAAATCGCGTGGACGAGTTCGCCGATTAAGCCCCTGATCACTCGCACGTACAAGAATGGATTTTTATAAGACGATGGCAATTCAGATAAGCTTTCTGCAACGGACTTTAAATTGCATTTGCTTCGAAGCAATTTTAAAACTGTGATTTAGGAGACTTGATTAAATTACAGTGCGTTTCGATTTCAGCAGATCTAGTTTTGAATAATGCATGTGGAAAAATACAAAAATATTTTAGGATAATATTAATACTGTGTCATATTATTAAAAATACTTTATTTTTAAAAAGAAGCTGAACGGTAAATTTGCTTTGAAATATTGTATAAACGTAATTGCACAGATATAATTACAACGTTAAAATCACACCAGTTATAAAGAAAATTCCCAATAAAATTGCGCACAAATTCGTGAGGCAGTAGAAGATGCAGCATAACGTCGGATTCTATTTTTGCCAATATAATAATCGCAGTTTCTACATCGATCGTAGTCACTGGGATCCACAACGAAACGATGAACAGGTCTTTAATTAATTAACGCCGAGTTTCACCTTGAGACGTTGAGTTTAAACGAGGATGCGTTGATCGACGGTCGATTTCGCCGATCGATAAGGGAGCGTCGCGGACGTCGCGGAAAACGCTGAGTTGTGATTACATTGTTTGGAGCTGAATAGAGCCGTCCGTGCACGGATACGCAACACCATTGTAGGCACTCAGAACCTGCCGGTTCCGTGGTTTCATACCTCTCTCTTTCTCTTTTCCTTTCTCTCTCTTCTCTCTCTCTCTCTTTCTCTCCTCTCTCTTCTCTCTCCTCTCTCTTTCTTTCTCTCTCTATACGTGTGTTGGGTTTATATAAATACAAGACCGGTAACCCAATGGTTACCGGTTTCACGTACCGGAAGGTGCTCTCTTCGAGGTAGCTGTTCTCTCAGCTGCGTTTCGATTAAAAATTATGTCATTGAATTACCACGACCCGCGCATTAACTATATAAAACGGAGATTCTACGCGGCGACGTGTGATTATTTACAGTTAGCCACGCTAAGAGATGGCTGTTTCACAGTGATGGCCTCGGTTGTAAAAGAAACGTACATTTTGGCCGGGATTCGCAGCCTCTCTCGCGTCTCTGTCATAATTACGATTTATTTTAAAATCAATTAAATGGCGGCGCGAGCACCGGCAAAAAAAATTACCGGTTGTCACCGATGCGTTCACGTCACGTTAATCTCTTCGCTAAGCCCGAGTATAGCGCATCGCTTGCATATCCAACTCGTTACAATCGAAAAAGAGCGATCAAGAGCCGATCGAAAAAGAGCGTAACGATCGATCGGAACGTCCGTCGATTAAACTGACGTTCTTGACAACTCTCCGAAATTATATAGCGCGAACGCGAGAGTATGAAGAGCCCGGAAGACTGAAAAGGACCTTTGTTTCGCATCGCGATGCCGGCGTTAATGTCTGTGCGAAGCTGATCTCGCGAGGATTCACAAGCGCATGCAATACCGTCACATTTGCAAAAGTTCAATCTTGTAAAAGAGAAAAAAAACGTGTTAAATTTAGATTATAAACAATCCTGTACCTCAAAAGACACCTTACCAGAATTACAGATTCCTGTTGATAATATGAATAATAATGGAAATAATCTATAAGAGCAACGTTTCGTGCATCATTAGAACAAAGTTTATAAATACGAATAGTGATTAATATAATAGAATGAGATTTAAATAATTGCAAAATTTTATGTAATTATATTTGGCGCAGGAGACAACTGATGTTTTTGGTCGTACATTTCAGAGAGATAGTGGCGAGGATATTTTAAATAAACTCATCTTTATTTATACGCACAGAGATCCTCTGACAAAATATCCGAAGAGATATCTAAACGTTCTGCCATAATGCCGTCCTGCTACGCATATGGTTACTCATAATGCGTATAGATTATCGCGACAGGATTAATCGGAGACACTAATACGAGCGATCGACGGACGAAAGGGATAATTAAAATTCTTGGTGCAATTCCGACGAAAAACAGAGCGGTTAATGCTATCAACGTCGATATCGACCGCGCGGAACCCCGCTAATTAGCGATGCAAATGCGAGTTGCAGGGTTGCAACAGGCGATAGGACCGGTGTGGATACAACCAGCCTGCTTTTAAGATGCCACAAAAACCGTATCCGCATAGCGTGTCTATTAAACGCACGTCGCAGGTGTAACGTCAAAGCTCTTCCGCTAACCCACTGTATTTATGGCTCGTCACGCTTTTGCGGGGCTTGCATTCTACCCGCATTTCGACCTTATCTCAAGGTTAATTAAAGCAGAGTTAATTAAAAGACCGTATATAGATAAAAATTATCGATATTATTGGAAGGTCTTATTTGACATAATAAGGTGCTTTTAGAAATAATTTTCTCACCATTTAGTAGAAATTGTAGTTTAGAAAAATAAGTTTGAATAATAATATATGCTAATAATAATTAATATACTATTTTTATAATGCTATATTGCGATATCTTATTATTTTAAATTACAAGTAACTCTTTTACAATTCTATAATTAATAAACATAACTCGTGAAAAATTTCGTGATAATATATCGCGCCTCCAATGTCGCATATGTTATTAAAATTAGTATAATAATTGCAATCAAAAGAAAACAGGAATTCTTTAAATTACGCAAATGACTCAATGGAAAAGTAATACTACCGCTTTCTAGCCCGCAGCAATAACATTATTTCCAGATCCGCGTTTCCAGTCGAAATATCAATCATCGGAAACATTCACGACACCACGAATTCAAAACCTGCGGCTTTGCCGGTTATGACTTTTTCCAACAGAGGTGTGACATGATGGACGAGGAATGAATTTCACAATGGATAATTATACGACGTAAAAGCGGGCAATAAACTCGCTCTCGCGCTAACGACGACTATAACCCGACCGACGACGTGCCGAACTGGAACCAGAGCTATTCACGTTTCATTTTCGCGATCGCGTCGTCCTCGACGGTTCTCTCGCTCTCGGATTTTCATCTGGATCGAAAAGCAGACCGGTTTGCTCGCCGCACCTACGACTTCCGGCCGGATTCGCGGGGCCGCCCGAGTGGTAAGAGGCGCTCGTAAATTACGTTGAACTTACGCACCCGATATTTTCCTCGTGCGACTATCGTACCACCGAGATCATTATCGTAAACACACTATTAACACCACCGTTGCTCGGGTCTGGACAAGCTGACCGGGGGTATAAAAGAGCCATGTACCAATCTAGACTTATAAAACTGGCCGAGTGTCCAGTAATAATGTGCGAACGCGCTATCCATCAGCTGGGACAAAACAGTTAAGCGACTATACAGCGCTGCTCTAAAGCGGCCGCGGTAATGAACGCCGATCGGACGAGGCGAGGCGAAAAGAAATCCGACAGAACACGCGCTGATTCTTCCGCATCAGAGAGGAGCGGTGATAGTATATAATTCACGTTTACGTTTTGTAGTTGATCGTCCGCCACTGCCATTCTTATTACAATTGTAATAGATCTAGTATTTCCGGTCTTTTTTTTATCGTGCTACTCGAAGGTAATATCTCAAGCGAGAAAGCCAACATAAAGTTTAAGTCTTGGTGAACTTAATGATTTAAATATGTTAGAATTCTATATGGAATTTATTTATATATTTCTTCGCAATAATGAAGGCACGATTAACACATATCATTTCATATCTGTAGCATTGAAAGTTGAATCGATTTTAACATCGGAATAATTTTTAAAGAGAGAATTTAAAAAAATTGTCAAGTTTCTTAAGTTATGGAAATGAAACGGGATATCGAAGTTGAAATTGTATGATTAGGTGGCGTATACATCCATCACATAATGTCAGTGCCGTCTCGCACAATGTAAGACAGTCGATTAGGAGAGTGCTGGTAGATGATGCGGCATACTTGCCCGCTAGTTAAGCACAGGAGCCGTATTGCGATCGATCGTTAATAACACTTCGGATTATAATCGGATGCCAAGATCGCCACCTGCTGTTTCCATATCGTCGATGTAGCCTAATTCGAGTACCCGGTAGTTATCAACGATGCGGATCGCACGAATTAAAATCTCTCTCGTGTGGTCCGGATATATTAGCTGCGAAGATGGCGGCGCAATTAAATTCCTCGAGCGGTAACATGAACTGGAGCAATAATCCTGAGCAATGATTCATTCCTCTCAGTTTCTTATTGTATCTTCTCAGATTTTTCTTTTTTCTTGCTTCCGTAAATGCGAGCAAACATAAAACACTATAATCTTTTTTGTAAATGACAGAGCTCGTCCAAAAACTGAGAATATCAAATTAATAAAGTCAATAATATTAAATCGTGTAATTATAATGATTGATATTTCATATTTGATATTTTAAATTAAAAAATTTAATCTTGATTCTACGCTTTTCTAAATCCGGAAGACTTGAAAAAATTCAACTGATAATAAGTGTGCAAAAATGCATTTCTGCATGTTTTCAGCAGAGTTTCAATAATTCCTTCAATAATATTTTATTAATAGGAGGATTAATTAGAATCATTTTTTAAATCTTACAAATTTGTTAAAGAAACAAATGTGTTAAAATAAATTTTACATGTAAAGTCGTAAATATTACATATTAATTAGTAAAAATTATTAGCTTTTGCTTTCAAACGTAAGAATAAGTTAACAAAATATAAAGCAAGAAAGATTACGTTTATGTTAAAAAAAAAATTATTTCCGATTTCCGGGATAAAATCACTTGCGGTAATCGACTTTATATTTTTTCGTTTTGCTAATAGAGCGTTAAGTGCTCGGCGAGCACCACGTTGCGTGTACGTTCGGACACACTTCTTGCACACACCGATGTAAGTTACGATATAAGTTAAGTCAAGAAATGTCCGCGGGCGTAGCCTCTATGGGCTAACTCCTAATCTAGCCCCGGAGAGTCAACGCTGCCGCCGGTGGTAGCATAAATCTACCTTAATGATATCACCGCGTAATGCCGGGATGACGCTATCTCGGCCAAGTCGGTGCATGTGAGAACCCACTGACACCTCGGCATCCGGAGTTTCACGAGCAATAGCGCGCAAAGAGAAGATGGTATCGCCGAGGTTTTCTCTCTGGACCTCTTCCTGTCCGTCCTGTCCGGCACGTCATTTAGGTGGAACCACGCAGCGACGAGCGGCGTGAAACGCTGTTCGGGACACGCCTGCCAACGACTGCGAGTAACTTCCCGTGCAGTCTCGTTATTTTTTGACCAAGTAAGAAGATTACCAGAAAAAGCTACTATGAATTTATTAATACTCTTATTTTTTTCGCGCGACATTATCTCATAAAATAATGCATTCTTGTCGTTTGCGCAATTTCGTGAATTTATTAATCGAGGAGATGCATTGTAATTGTAATGCTTCATTATTCCATTAATTAATAATAAACGAAATTTTATTCGGAGTTACTCTGTACGTTCGTATGACATCATTGCGTGCAAGTCTCGTCGGAAGCTGATATCGCATTAGGAAGACAACGGAGACAAATCAACTAGCATTTTTAGATTTAATATGCTTTTTTGTATCAAAATTAAAACCTTGGATGGAGCATTAAAGAGAATTTCGCTTTTTAAACGGAAAAACGGCGAACGGTTCTCCGACTATAGGATCTTAGGTGTTAGAAAGAGTCACCGTTAGAATCGCATTAGTATCGCTTGATAGATCCTCGGTATTAGCGCCGCGTCGACCTCCGGGGAAGAGTCCTGTCGAAGAATAGGGAGCAGTTAGATCACGGCATTGTGACCGGCGCGGCGGACCCGCAGGACATTTAAACGGGAATCGGCAGATGTCTTTCTCTCTCGCTCCGTGTCTCTCTCGCTTTCTCACTCGAGACCGGTAAATACCACTAATCACTTCTCGATCCTTTCTAACGTGCCTTGACCCCGTCGCGACAAGAGTTATAGCAGTCGGCTTTATTTGAACTACCGCCATCAGGACCTCTAGCCACGTTCGCACCTGAAAGTCGTGCCAATGCACCCATGAATTTCGTGATTTCGCTTTTCGAAGAACACGGCGGGAAACATTAATCGGCGTCTCTCGATATCATTCAAATTCAAGAATAGCTAATAAGAGGGAAATAATAAGAAGGTTAATTGAAATAAGAACAAAAGTAATTGATGGTACAACAGTGTATAATTAGTCAGTGTAAAGGAAACATATAAAATTTGTAAAAAGTCGAAGACTACAAAACAAGGCTCGCTGTCGACGTACATTTCGGACCACTGTAATTTATCGCAAAAATAAAAAAAAGATCTAGATTCATGAGAGTTATCCCCGCGTCACTGATCGATAACTACCGTGTCGAACAATTATTAATCCTTTGCAGTCTCGATTAAAAGGTTATAAAATTTGCTTTCTCTTCCAAACCAAATCGAATTTTACGAAATAATGTACAATAATACATTTCTTGATGTATCCAATAAAAATGTTCAATTTTGTATAAAATGTTGATCTCAATTTTACATGGACGATATACGACTGCGAAGGATTAAGATCCGCAGTATCTTTTCGTGGGTAGGTGTTTACGGCTGATCGCGATTTCGGTCGTCAATCATCTCCTTGTCACTGCTACTCGATCGGCTGCGCGTCTGACTTCGATCTCGACTACGGCTCTGGTGTCTGGACGGCGTCTGGTTGTTGGTATTGTTCTTGTATAAATAAGTCATGTCCTTTCGGAGGTTCTCCACCGGGGAATTTCCCAAGGTGTCCTCTGTGCGTTTTCTGGACGAGCATTTGTTGCACCTGGCTGCAAGAGACCTCGTCCTAGGAAGCGGTGGACTTCCTCTCCCTCCGCTTCTTGTGCTTCTGCTTCTCCTCCTCCTCCTCCTTCCTCTGCCTCTGCCTCGGCCTCTGCCTCTGCCTCTGCCTCTGCCCCTAGCCCTGGTCGTGCCCCTGCCCCTGCCTCTGCCCCTCCTGCGGCCTCGGCGACTTCGTCTTCGCCTTCGCGATACTCCGCGTCCACGTCGTCGCCTCCTTCGTCTCCTCCTGCCTTGCTCCAAGGGCGCTACGGTATGCGCTTTGTACATCATGTCAGGATCCGTATTCAGGCTGTAATAACCACGGTCCCTCTTCAGGATACCGTAGTCCAAGCCGCGTTTCAAGGCAGCATATATCTGCGAAAAGAGCACCCCTTTTATTATGACTAACGAACTTTTTATGATTAATAAACGCTCTTTTTTACTGCGTTTATTAATCTACAATTTCCAGTAAAAATTTTTCAAATAATATAATAAAATCAGAAAATTTTAAGATATCTTTCGAAATTTAAGAAAAAACTATCAAATTTTAAACATTAGCGTATTAACAATAATTGTTATATAATAATTACTTCTTTTTGATGAGAATAGGAAATTAATATTGTTAGGAGAAGTATCATAAAATAATATCCGTAAAAACATGCTTTTCGTGCAAAAAATGAATAATATTGATAAAATATTTTTGATAGACTGGTAATTATTAAGTACCTGCTTTTGTATGTTGGCGTCCGACCCCGTATATTGGGATTTAATATAACTCATGATTTCTTTCGACGTGGAACCACGAATTTCCCGCAGATTGCGAATGGCGGAGGCCACCAAGGCTGACATTTTTGGCTTCGTCATATTTCACCTTTTCTCGCCTCTTCTATCCTTCGAAAATATTCCGAAATGGCAATGCCGTTATGTGTCGTCTCATGAGCAGCTCTCGTCAGATATTTAGAGGCCGGATGCGAGGAGCTCGGAGAGATCGAAGGCAAGAAGATCGTTGTCGACGTTAATTTCAGCGATCCACTTATCATCTGGCACAATCCGTGATGATCCGGACGATTTCTAAATATTTGCGATGGCTCCTTTGCGACTTCCCGAAATGTGCGACGACGCTAAGATAACTCGGACTCGGTGAGCGCTTATACTTGGAGACGGCACATTTAAGCTGGTGCGCTTAAATAATCACTAAGAAGATTTAATAACCGATAAAAATCGGTCGTATCGTGGTGCCGAATATGATTTTGGGAAGAGAGGATGGAATGTGTTGCTCGTCAATGGCCTGTCCGGAGATAACTGAGCTGTTGTTATTGATGCGCTATTTTGTCCGACGCGCGTTGCTAGGAAGAAGCCACGGAATCTAGATTCAGATCGCTCAAAAAGTGAAGATCTGTAGGTGACTCCGAAATTTTATTCAAATCGTAATCGAATATATGAGACGTTATGAAAATAATTCGTAGCATAAATTCCATGTTTAGAGAGATTAATATTAGCATAAGAAAAGTGGATATTATGCATGAAAACGCATTTTTATTTTCGTTTCTTTTCGTAAATTGTATCTATTTTATTGATATATGAGATTATGATAATATGTTAATTCTTACTTTACATAATCCAGTTAGATTAATAATCACAAGATGTATTAATAATATGAGCGTATTATAAGAGTTAAAAATAAATTCAAGCAATAATTTAAAAGAACATATCGATCGTAATAATAAGAGATAAGAAGTCTCACACGATAAGTTATATGCGACTGTCGACGTTGATCGTTGAATAGCCTCGTTTTTCTTGCTCTTCGTCGCTCATTTCATATTCCTCGGGCGCACGGTATCCTTTTTTACATTTCCCGCATAATTAGCGTCGTCGTCGCGCGTGCATTGCGATACGGGTATAAGTACTACCGGCCGAGTGAATATCGTGTCACGTAACCGAGATGCACTACTCCCATTGAAAGCGCCTTAATTAATACGCTCGTTTTAACATTCATAACATCCCAGCGCGCATAATTAAGAAAAATAAGCGGCTCGATTGATTATCGGCGATGTGTCGGCCGATGATCCGCACGCGACTCCGTCCGATCGATAGTAGCCGCTCATAATCCCTACCCGAGAATTCATCATCGTGATGAATGTTATGTAAGTAATATTAATGACAACAAAAACGTTTGCTGTTGCCGAAAATAAAAAGCGCGGAATCGTGCCTCGCTCGTGGCCGCGTCTCTCGTTCCGTTGAATGCAAATGTGCCTCTCGGTGTATCTTGGAATCGCGGCGGTGAGCGGCGATGCAACATTGTGACTATATAAATCTAATGGAGGTTCGGGGTCATCACGTCGGGGTTTACTCGAGCTTTGTATATGAAATTGCGCTACCGTGTATATACTGTACGGTAGCCGGCGGTAATAATACGACGACGCGCGCTTGCAAGGGGTTTCTCTCTTTCTCCGCCCCGACTCGCGACTCGTCTCATTATCCGTCCTTAACGGTGCCGTCGCCGGCAGAAAAGAAACCGCGATTTCAAGTCGCCGCGTGCGCGCGCGCGGAACGCGTGTATCCCCGGACGGAGACGACTTGCCACCTCGGTAATTGGACAGACGTGGGGATGGCCGCGGTTTACAGGAATAACGCGGCAATTTAGCCGGCCGCTTAAGTCGCTATACGCGCTCGCTCGCGCCGACGATTTCGTTCGTTAATCAGCACCAGGTGTCGCGAAATACCGCTTCTCCTCGAATGCGCACCTGCTTGTAAATGCCCACGTCTATACTCCAATAATTATTTATCAACGTCTCACTGAGAACGGGGGGCACGACAAGTCGGCGGCGTTCCGAGTTCCGACCGCTCCGGCATGCCGGCATTCGGGCGTTTTATTATTCATCGATCGAGCAGCGACGACGCGACGGCGCGCTTAAATCTCCTTATTTCTATCCGCAGTATTTCTTCCTCGCGACGACGCGCGCGCGGCGTTAGAACGATCACGAGTGCCGATGTATTTCCGTAATTAAATTCAATCGACGTGCCGCGCGAGCGTAATCCGCGATATATCATTCGCGACGGCAAAGGCGGTGGCTTTGCTCCGTCGCCAATTGCGTTGTTACCCGCATGTCGTAGATTGAATTTGCTTCGCATCGGTCGCTTCTGGAAGCCAAATTTTGGTTCTGTGATTACATCAGTTCCAATTCCCGTTTCGGAGTAGCGCATCTCGATGCAACAACTCGGATCTCGCGGCGCGTTACACGTATATACCGATGTTACCGATGTCGCGCGAGAAATTGCTTCACCGACTTTTCGTATCGTGAAGGGAGCACCGGCAAAACCGATCCTCCAGGAACTCGAGGACAGAACGTGACTTCGTAACATCGCTCGGCGGTAAGACGAGCGAACAAACCCGCGCGCTCCGTTCCGAGACTTTGTGTTATCCGCCCCGTCGGGAGTGTCGGGACTCCGACCGGGCGACAGGACCCTAACAAATGTCGCGCGTCAGGATAATTGCGCGCGGAATTCGCCGCTCCCACGAACGTGTGTTGTTCCTAACGCCGCGGGAGGACGACAGGCGACGCAACTCGGGCAAGGTTTCTCGTGCCACACGCTCCTGATGCCGACGGAACCGCAGCGGTTCCACGCTTCATGCGTCTATCGTACGAGCGTGTGTGCGCATGCGTGTGTATATGTATGTATATGTACGTGTGCGGAGGAGCCATCACCTCCCTCGCCGCGGGATGTCCGGCCGGACAGAATGTGGCGAACCGAGCGTGACGATTGCCCACCGAGGCATTTTTACACCTACGCTCGCTCTTTCCAGGAATCCATCGATCCCGATCCTTCACACCTCGCGGCGTCTAATCACCGTGACTTTGCCGGCGTACGTTCTTTCTCTAATTGTAAGACAATGCCGGGGCTTCCCGGAGCGCGTATGCGCGTCCGCGATTTTACTCGACGTAGTCCGCTTCTTCTTGCTCGGAAAGTCGTTAGGATGTTGCGAAAGGAACGCGGGACCGTTCGCAAGAAGGCTAAGTTCGTCACAGATCTTGCGCGTTTTACGATTGCAACGGTTTGTTATATACGAGGCATACTTCGATGAATCCGTACCGAATTGCAGAATGTACAATTTCCGTTAATTATAATTCTAATCATCTTATCTATTTATCTACATTAAATTATGTCAAGTAGGTCAAATAGTAAGTAATAAAATTTTATCTCTATAAATTATCTAACTGTTTGCGACAATTTCTTGTTTTCTCAATCGTCTATAACTCGAGAAATATCAGTACATCGTTGACATTATTTCAATTAAGGAAAAATCGAGACTGGTTATCTATCCTATATCTGTCGTTAAAATGAAAGACACTTTTAATACATCCTGTGTAGAAATTCCAAGATTTTTTTAGCTTAACCGTAGGGTTAATTGCTACTTGTAGAGATCAAAAGACCTAAGGCTGCGACAACGATCTTAGAGGTGTCACGGTTCGAGGACACAGCGCTCGATTGCGCTTCGAAATATACCCGGAGGACGCTTATTAAATGACAGTAGAGTCCGCATGTGGAAAGACACAACCCTCGTGACACCGGTGTCGTTCGGCCGACCAATCGACGTGTCGATCGGCACATTGTGCACCGTACACCGCGATGATTGCGATTGGCCGGTTCGGGCACCTTTTTGCCTTCCGCAACCGACAGTCGCGCATAAGTCGAACGTATTATTCGCTTTGCATACTTGACTGGCGGCGCCCGACGCGGTTCATTATCCATCGTAAACGCGTTTTTTTTCCACCGCAAATCGCCATTTTGGATTAATTATCGACCGACTGGGTGCGCGTCACATTAGCGTTTTCCCCCGTGGCGCAATATACAAATTATTTGATCGACCAATCATCGAATGCTCGCTCGCAGCGGTAAGTACGATCGCGCGCATGAATATTACGAGCGTAATAAATAATTGGTGTTCTCGGAACGGAAAGATCAAGACGCGTTGACAATTTTATTATCATAATTTGTCTCGCTCGCGAGCATCTATCAGCACGACGGTGTGGCAACCAGATTTTAATTATTGCCACGCGGAGATATAATCTTACGCCGCTTATGACGCTCGTGTCGCTTACGCTTTAGAAAGTGTTACCCACAGATACTCATTAGCGACGTAATTTTTCGTACTTGTCAGAAATTGTGGCCATTTCTGTAATAATATAATTCAATGAGAGCATCGCTTTCTCACAGAGAGATTGAGATATTAATTTAATTACAATGATCAGTTCACATTTTTAATCGTATGTTATGCATTTTCTGCATATCTTGGATGATGAAGTATCCTAAATACCGGAATAGCAAAAAATTGCAAGAATTATAATGTTTATAATTGCCGCGAAAGCGTCGCGTAGAAATAGTTTTACAATAATAACAATGAATTTGATTCGTCTTTCATCAAATTATATCTATTCTTTCATCATCGGACTTTTGATGCTCTGGTGTGCTGCGCTGCATTAGGTTTAGGTTTGCCTCACATTGCACGCGAAGAGACGGCGGGTCGGGCAAAATAATCTCTCTTTCTTCATGTTCTTTTTCTACTTCTTCCGTTCACTCGCTCATTCTCGCGTGCCGGATTTTCGGTTCTCA
This sequence comes from Temnothorax longispinosus, assembly GCF_030848805.1. Classification (NCBI taxonomy): domain Eukaryota; kingdom Metazoa; phylum Arthropoda; class Insecta; order Hymenoptera; family Formicidae; genus Temnothorax; species Temnothorax longispinosus. Next base: position 17,921,116 of record NC_092362.1, on the reverse strand, counting down.
ATGGGTTCATGGCGGAGGGGTGAATTAACGGTCCAATGAGAACGGGCGCAGTTAATAAACCGGACATATTAAACGATTATATTAACGCAACCGTCGCCGGAGATTAATGCACTCGCGGCTCTCGAACGTCTCACTCCTTTTCGCACACGAGCACCGAGGAAAGGTAGAAGCCGACAAGAAATATGATCTACACAGTGTGGGCACCGTTGCACCGCGGTAGCCTTAAGATAATTACGACCGTATGATTTTTGCGTATCGAAAGGCTATAGTTCGAGTGACAAGTCGGTCGATTCGAAAGCGGCGCGTATTAAAACGAACTTTTTTTAAATATCGTTTTAATCAGGGTGTAACGCATCGCAAAGACAGCTGTGATAAACGTCGTCGAGCTATGAAATTGTTCGAGTCACTATCATAGTAGTGATTATACCGTTAAATGTGCAGATTAATTTAACAAAAAATAGACTGTATTCAATAATGTAGGATAGTGAACCATTTGAATCAATTAATGATAAACCTTTTAATTAATGATAAAGCTTTTTTAGAATAATTTATTAAAATTTCTTTCTATAATGCTTTATTATATTATGCATATAAATATTTCCTAATTATTATTATGCTATGTACATATTAATTATTATTTAACATTCAGCATCATCTACTATTTATGGAATATTTCTAATTACAATATATCCTCTTAAAAAATAATTTTTATTTTGTTGCGTCAAATTCTTCTATTCAAGTCTTGAGTTTTTATTTTTTTGCGCAAGTAGTTTATATTGTTTGATTGAAAAGTTGTTTGTAATTCGAAAATGTGACAGTATAGTTTTTCGTGGAAAAAGATATTAAAAGCGATCGAAGAATCTTCTTGTGGAAGAATTTAATGTGAAACCAAGTGTGTACGGAGTAGATATGAGAAGGAGAAAGAGGGGAGGAAGGAGGTTGCAAGTGGGAACGTTTGATTACACGAGAGCAGGTGGACTAGAAGAGGCGAGAACACGGAGCTACTCGACTGTGGTAGCGACGTAGGTTTTCTTGGCCCACCCGCACCTACCATCTCGTCTCGATGTCACGTGTTTATAAATAGTGCATCAACGTAATTCCTGGCGGCTGTAACTACGGCGAAAGATTTACGAACACCGTGCTTCGAGTAGACGAGACGTTCCCTGAATGCGGAAAGGAATTCGGCGAGAGATGTAATAACGAGGTTGAGCGACTCGCGCCTGGTTAGGCGTTACCGATGATTCCTGAAATGTTCCGTCTGGCTAGAGATTGTCAGGAATATTATCTGGAGCTGTCACGTTCACGCATTATTACCTGTAGGAAACATGATAGAGGATTTCGTTACGTGTTGGCGCTGAGCTTTGTCAAAATCAGATTACAATGTTTTATTCTATTTTCTCTTTTTGAAAGCTTATTGTAGGTATTTGTAAAGATTACTTCAAGTAAAACAAAGATTTAAATTAATAAAACATTTGATGATTTGTTCAACAAAATTTTAATATTTTTACGAATAGCAATCCAACTTGTTGAAGAATTTGATAAAGTATGTTAAAACTGGTTGGTACAATACAAGACGATAATTTAAAAATGTGATGCACTCAAATATATCGCACTTACGTTAGAGATCCCAGCGGCATTACCGTAAAAGTGGCTTAACTGGATCCGACACGAACGACATTAGAATTCCGAAAGCCTCGAAAGTCGTAAAGGTATCTTCGACAACTTAACGACACATATTTCACGGATCATGACTTTCTCGGATGCGTGCTAGCTATTTCGGCTATTTGCAACGCTCGCTTGTGTCGGACATGCTCCCTTGTGTCTAACGTCGCGCTATTCCGCAATGCGAGCAAAGCGTTCGTGATTTCAGTCGAAATCCACGTCCGTGGTCTAGTCATCATCGTTGGAATTCGTAACTCGACGGCGCCGATCGTCTCCAATTAGTCGCGCGCTTATAAATCGCGCGGTCCGAACATAATTAATAATACGGGAAAACATCGTTGTCGTTGCCGACAATGCAGAACGAATTGCGTACCAACGAGCAATCTAAATTTAGTGTATTTGCATGCTCTCGGTGACGTACGGAGTCGAAGAGTATCGACCGTGGTCGAGAATACCGTCGGAATTCGAAGGCAGAACTAATTTCCTTAGGGCTATTCGTGTGTACGAAATGAATAAAATATATACTGAATAACGTATGAAAAGGTGTATATAACCAATTCAAAGGAAGTGATTGCAATCTTTCCATAAAAATAGCATAGTGTTAATTTATTTTCACACGATATTAAAATTAGACAAACGAGAATTAGAATATTTATTCTATAATATGAGGAATCATCTTGAGACACATAACGATTTATTTTATAATATATCAAAGTGTACAAAGATGCGTTTATTTCGAGTATACATTACATTCATAATATAATATTCATTCATATTACGCTGCATTGCGTTTGCCACATTTGTATCTTGCAGCGACATTAGTCGAAGTTAATTTGAGAGGAAACTCGTATATTTCCTCTTGCAACGCGATTAATCACCTATTTTAACGACTCCCGGGATATTACTCAGTACGACATGAACAGGCACTTAAATTTGACATACGGTGAATGCAAAAGATCTGTATCGTGTAAAACCGCGCGGAAAGACGAAACAATCGGGCGATGCACATTGAACTTAGAGGAACGGGGCTGAGAAATGTGGCACGAAGTGTTACGAAGTGCACGTTAACGCACGCGATTCCCTCTTGGCGGATTATATACGCAGACATTTGTTACGTTAATGGAATTTCTGCGACTAGCAATACACAATGCACGAAGAAATAATGGAAGTCGTAAGTTGAAACACACCTCAACAAGTTCCAATTCCGGGCGAGCTCAACACACGTCATCGAATATTAATTTCTGATTATTTTAAAATTTGTTGTTATCAAGATTAAGATCATGCAAGATTTCCTATTAATAATAAATTCCACTATAAACTTTAAAGCAATTTTTTCTAAATAAAATTGTTCTAGAGATAATCACTCATCGCACAACTATTTTTTACATTTTAATGCTAAAATTCTGAATCGAAATTTTGTTAAGGTAATTCAGCAGAAATTGATTTACTTATAAATTCCGATGATTTACTTATACTTATATCTTAATAATAATTATATATTATAATATTAAATAGCATCTGTCAAGTACTATTAATAATTAATAATTGCAATTTCAATTTCATCGATTCGTTCGATTCATAGGGATACACCGTCTGAACTCCCGAAAGATATCGCGTCGATTTGTGGTTCGGTAATTGTTCCGCGCGATATTGTTCAGTCGGAGATCGTAATCCAATGCTGCGATACAGACCGATGTCGCAAATAGCGTGGACTGCTGTATCGCAGCACTGGATACGATTTCCGACTGAACAATATCGTGCGGAACAAGTTCAGTCGGATACTGTATCCAGTACTACGGAACAGACTTATATTGCAAATAGTGTGATGGATTGCTATTGATTGCGTATTGATGTTCATAACCGGGTTGAACGAGGGCAATTGTCACGAGCAGTGACAATCTCATTAACAAGTATCGCACTTACTAAGTGCGATACTTGTTAATGAGATTGTCATTGCCCGTGACAATTGCCCTAAGCAGATTTTTCTCGAATAGATGTTTGATATGGCAGAAATTTGTTCCCTAAATAATTTATTTAACAATTTTAAATTATTGAAAGGTTATATATTTATGGAGTTACTATGGAATATTATTTTGTTAATGTAAAAATTGATTTAGAGGAAAAATACAAAAGAAAAATAAATATTTTATTGTATTGTATTAATTTTATTGTATTAATTTCTACAAATATTCTGTCTAACGCTGATGATATATGGTTTAATTATTGAAAAGTTCTAGTTCCAGAAGTTAAAGACTCATAAAAATATTAAATAAATGTAGAATATATATCAGAAAAGTTTACTCACTAATCCTCGATGCGAAAACATCGTGTAGCTCTTACAGTTTCACTTGAGACTAACGCGATTCCTCACTGTCACTAACTTAAATAACCCAAAAAGAATCGCTGACGTTAGCTTGAATTTTGCGTATTCCATGATTTCATCAGTTTGCACATTGTGAAACCGTCCTTGGACAAAAAGTACGGTATGTATAAAAAAGTATGGTATATGTATATGTGTATTCTAAAAATATTTTTAGAATACATATATACATAACATACTTTTTTAAAATTTTAATGACGTCTGTACTTTTTTTTTGTCCAAGGACGGTTTCACAATGAGAAAATTTAAAAAAAGTACGTTATGTATATATGGAGGGGTTAAAGCCATAGTGGTGTAAGTCACTTTTTTTAACCTATCGAGTTAAGTTCATAGATGCAATCTACACATGCAGATATGTTGAAAAAAGAAGAAAAAAAAATTGTCAAAAAAATTGACTTACACCACTATGGCTTTAACCCCTCCATATGTATTGTTAAATAAATTATTTAGAGAACAAAGAGAAAAATCTGCTTAAAGTTTCCTTAATTATTTTAATTCTTAGCAGTGACAATCTGATTAGCAAGTATCGCACTTGCCGGCGTCCTCGTTCAACCCGGCTATGAACATCAATACGATAGCAAACCACGCTGTTTGCAAGATCTGTCTGCTCCGCAGTACTGGACACAGTCTCCGACTGAACAATATCATGTCGATTCCTGATCTGGTAATTGTTCGGTAAATAATGGTGGTACGGTGGACGATGTGGATAGCTTAACACATGTGAACGAGCACGATCGAAGCCGATCGAACCGAATCGAAGCCGATGCTCGTTCACATGTGTTAAGGTATCCACATCGTCCACCGTACCACCATTATTTACCGAGGCTACCATGTGCATTTCGCAAGAATAAGAGGTCATGGATATGTACGACTCTCGGTGTATGTCGGCCATCCTCAATCTTTGGTAAATGGTCATCATCCTATTACTTGATCCGAGAAAATGGTATAAGAATAATGTTTCATTAACTTAACATTCGCAATATTTTATTTATATTACTATCATTTTATTGAAAGTTTAAATTTTATTTAATTTGATATTTTTAAATGTAATATTTAATTCGAAACACCTATCTCACTAACTGCGGACCATCAAGGAATTATAAGTTTAAATGCTATGACCATTATTTTAAAAACAATAAAGCAACGCAATTTTTACGCTTTTTCATAATAAAAATGTTTGTCTTAAAGCAAAAACTTGCTGGATAAAAGTTAGAATTACAAAGAGAAGTAAAAAATATGTACCGAATAAATTTTTTCTGTACACCATATAGTAAAAATTAACTCTTTTCACTTTAAAATGTAGCTTGAGCAGCGTTTTCACAAAAATTACTTTATTCATATAATAAAAAGCTGTGTTACCATAGTAAAAATTACATGAAGATCATGTAACTGAGATATTTTGCATAATATTCAATGCAAATGTAATTTCGTGTTTTTCAGCGAAATTACAATCACTTTCCATCAGAGATGGAGCACTTGTAAAAGTTTTAATAAGTCTCGAGATTAAATCACGAAGAAGATTAAAAGTAGGTATTACTTGACTGCCTGTCCGATAATCTCACAATCCATTTTACTTATGATCGATGGGACGCTTTAACTCGGCGAAACGCCATTTCTCGCAAACGAGGGCGACCGAAGAGCCGCTTAAAGCGGACGCGACGATCTCCTTCCGTAGTCACTAAATCATGCGATTCTAAGCTCACAGATGCGAGTTTATAAATGTATCTCCCACGCCCTCCACTGTCTGGCTGGGATTTCTCTTTTTGTACTCTTTTCAACACCCGCTCGCGACTAGCGATGTCTTTCGCTGCTCTCTCGATTCTCTGTATTACGTGCGAATGTTTTGGAAGGGAAGATTAATCTGCCTTTTCCTGGACGTGTGATATTAACACCACTGGAGAAATCACGTGTGGAAAAAATATTTTTAAACTGAAAATCTGGAAACATATTTAGTATACAGGAAAAATTATAAACTTTACAGAAGAGACATGAAATTGGAATTAAAATTTTATTATTTTGAATATTACAGAGAACATTCCGGAGCTTTTATTTCTTATAAATATTAAAAAATCTATTTCTATAAATTTAAAATTTTTTAATATATTATTTTTATTATGTCAAATATTTTAAATACGATTTGATATTGCCATCAGTTCCAACGATGAAATATATTACTTTGAAATCAGTTGTAAATTTTATTTACATTGTAATTAAACGTTAAATATTAATATAAGTAATGCAAAAATAATAAAGATAAAACTTAAATAAAATACAAATAAATCGGGCACAATACATTTCATTTATGGATCTACCATCTATAAAACTTCACACACTTTTGCGATCCATGTGGAATAAATTGAGCAACGTCAAATTTAAGATGTAAAGATGTAAAGTCATTTTAATTTGACGTGCCATTTCTCCGCCCCGAAAAAAATTAGAATACGCGATCAAGTGGCGGTGTCAGTTAATGAAATGATAATCGATGTGCTTAAGGGGAATGATTATCAGCGGTGTGGTTATCGTAGCGGCGCGTACTTTGCCATCGGCGGAAAAGATCCGCCACGTTAAGAGATGACAACCGGCTCTCAAGCCCGTAAACGCCGACGATCAATTAATGACATTTATGACAGCCGACTCTACTCTTAAGGGGTACCGGAGAAGCGCGTCCTCTTCGTCGCGTCGAGAGCGTCAAAGTGGCTCGTGGAAAACATCCTCCGAAAGCTCGTAACGAATTAACGATACGTGAGAAAGAGAAAGAGAGCCCAGTCTCTGTCTGCAGTTTTTATTAATTATCATTTTATTAATTTTAATTGCGCACACGGGGGGGGGGCGAGAGTTGCGAAGCCAGTATCCTGAATTTCTCGGTCTTATGTTAGCTGCACGATCCTTCTGCGGAAAGCATACTTTCGAGTGAGCGTATTCAATACCAATTTTACATGAAACGTATTTCTTGGATAAATAATTGCTATTTGAGATTCAAATACGGTGGCAAATTCCATTATTTTTTTGGTAGACCTAATTGTAAGCAATTTCCTTTTTTTTTATCATTCGTTTTTCAACTCTGCATTAACGATTGACTTCATTCCAAGCGCGCCGCCGTTCCAGCGCGAAATCTTTCCGGCTTGTCGACTTTAATTGACCAGGGGGTGGTCCACACTGCTGGACATTCACTCGGAATCATGCAACAAGGAGCGAGGCTGTTTGCGACGCGCGGCGCGCGTGAAAATAGACGCTCAATGCCTCACAGTCGGTGCAGACGGTAGACGGCGGCTGCCAACGCGACTGCCGGCGTTGCCTGCGCGATGCTTGACTGTTATGAGCAGCTATAATAACAGTGGCCAGTTGCCGCAAGGAGGAACTCTCATTAATGGTACACCCGCGTGACTATGAATCGTAGCCCATGGTGGAAACGCGCCGTTCTGAACGGGCTGAGGTCCGCATGGCGGTCTGCGAACGCGGATGAATGTACTCGCGCGTGTCTCTCCCGCGCGAGAACTCGTCGTCGCCCTCGTATCGTGACGCCCGTGACAATAATAGCCGGTGCGAATGGTCGACTCGCGGCTTGCGCGCGTCCACGAGGAACGATCTTACCAAATTGTCTCGAAAATCGCGATAAATCAACACGAAGTATCCTACGGCTAACAAAGGCGATATCATTAATACTGATGTCGCGTGCGCTTACATAAATATTCGCAGAGATGAGATGGAGATAATAACTTTTGTTGAAGAATTGCGGTGTTAAGTATAATGAATATGGATTAAATGGTGCATCACAGCATCACGCATAACATATTATAATAGATACATACATAAAAATTTATATCTTGCGGAACATATATACCTTTTAAAACATAATTTTATAATATGTATTAATTTCAGTATATTTTATACATTTAACAGAATCTTGGGAACCAATATCTCAGATCTTTTATCAGTTATTGATGATAACGTATCATGAGATAAAAGATGTGAGATATCGGTTCCCAAAATTCTGCATTATTCGTTTTAGCCCGCGGGACATTAAATAATGCAACGTTCTGATTAAAAGCATTGAAGACTTTTGAAGAGATTCCGTCAGAGTTACGAACAACATAGGAGATCACTAATAGCGCGGGATGGCACTCGCAACAGCTTCTTTATCGATGTAAACAACCGCTAGAATCACTGTGGACGCAGTACACTGTGCCAAAGTGCCGTCGTATTTTTGGAACGCATTCAGCGTCATGGCGTCTCACGTCAGCACGCCCTCGCTTGAGCCACCAGTGTCTAGGTGCTAGCAAAAAGTGCCATCAGACAGAGTCTGTCCTCATCTAAACTCCGTATGAGGATGAGGATTATAAAAAAAAGCAAATAAGTGTCCCGTCTACCGTTTAATCCACGTACGGGCAGAGTTTTGCCGCGCAAATAAAAAAAATCGAGGCTTCTGTTTTTCCACAACTTTCAGTTTAGAGAGTTGCAGCAGTTATCCAAACGATCAGCTGTGAAGTCATATTCATTAAGTTTATAAAAAAAATTATTCGGTTTTCCTTGTATTTTATTTCAGTTGCAAAACAGGCACAGATAACGGAAAGATTAAAAAGATTCTTTAATCCCGGCATACGTTTTGTCGCGCATCGTTTGCACTTCTTTTTTAACGGCGTATCTGATACAGCGTTAATTCGTTCCCGAAGTCGCAAACGCGGTCCCGCGCTACCGCGGGAAACCAATATAACGTTTACGAGTACACATAAGAGACGGTCATAAATCAAACGCTTGAAAACGAATGAAAGGATAGGGATCGGGCCGGTTTGCAACATGTGATACATCAAGGCGCGGCATGCCGCATAAATCGTGTTTATATCGTGCCAAAAATCAATGTTTGACAAGCGATATTTTTTCAACTTCTTTATAGCGGTGCTATCATGAGCGCGAAACTTGGTTGACAAAACGAATATGCAACATCGAAATAAAATGAGAGCAATTAAGAAGTGAAATTTGTCATCAATGTTGCGTGAAGTCAGACCACTTAATATACATACAGAAGTGATTTATTGCTGTTAGAGAGGGTCGCTTCGTCATTCTGTCACTATCTACTCTTAAAACTGAAAAAAAAATTATATAAAACTCAAAATGACTGAATAGTGATTTAAGATTTTGAAAAATAATAATTAAAATAGATAATAAAGTAGCTCACACGAATAGCGGACGCGTTGTTACGTTTTAGTGATGATAAAAACGGCAACAATTTCAAATTTACTATCCAATAAATTAATTCTTTGCAATTAGCGTTTAACTATCTAATCTACTTAAACAGGAACATTATCGGAAGAATTTCAAAGGAAGATAACTTATAAATGCTTGTGTTTTATTATATTTTTAGTTCTTGATTTTATGACAGGGAGATAATTTTCAGTTGCAAGAAATGTTATTTTACGGGTAGAAATACATTCTAGAACGAGAAGATATTCTTTATACTCTTTAATACTTTGATGGTGCTATATAAAGATATAATTAGGGTCATAAAAATTACCGTAAAATTAATTAGGCTTACCCAATTAATAATACGATAATATAAAGATAGATAAAAATTTTTTTAATTTTCTTTTCAATTTTATGTCCTTAGTGACAGTTTTCACTAATTAAACCAAATGATGCCCAACCTGTTCTACTTTTACGCGTTTTATACGGTAGTTTATCGTCGAACACATTAACGTCATCGTTCTTGCGCGACGTAAATCCCGCAGAAAAAGAGCAGAGATTGAAGAAGTATTTAAAAGATGTCTATTATTGGGAAGGAAAAGCGCGCCATGCGGGATAACGGCACGCTCGCTTGTTCGCTCATGTTGGACGTCGACCAACTTAATAACATAAATGTATCTAACACATATCCAGCGTAACAACTGTTTCTTCTTCAACAATTCTCTAACGTGGTTGGCATCTAAACGATGTCCGGACTAATGTGTATCATTGAGCGCGACGGAACCTCTGTTTAACCCATCGATGCCGGGGTCGAAAATCCACGCTAAAAGCGATTATAATCCCATTACGGACGGCCGTTTTCTTCATATCTCGTAATTACTACGTATTTTATCGGTGTTTTAACGCGCATTTGTCAACTTCTAGCGGCCATCGCTTTGCAGCGTGTCGCGATTGTGTGTCGCTAGGACATTTTCCGATTAAACCGTGTATATAGCCCCGCTTATAAAACAGGTTCCGTGATTGATTTTTTTATATATATGTAGAACCCGATACGCTTCGTACATGACAGCATTGCTTTATCGTGACGATCGTAGATGATCCGTGACTATTTAAGAGCATAAATTCTATTCCATTTAGCATCATTTGTTTCTATCGACGATTAACCCAAATTGCTATGACGAAAATTGTCGGGAATATTTAGGAACTATAAACGACGCGTGACTTCCAAGTTAATATACCCGAGCTTATTTTTTGCTCGGCAAATCGGATTTTAAATGCCGCTCGCAATACATCCGCGCGGATCTGACAAAGTGGTAACGCTAAAGAAAAGAAAGGTAGAACGGAGAACACATCAAATTTGCAAGTGTTATTCTTATCTATAATTTTGCAGCCTAAACTTAACCGCGGCATAACGATCCGCCGATTAAACGAGACATTCTGCATAATTTACTGTTTCACTTAAGCGCTCACGTTCTGTCTTTTTTAAGCCACGTTGCTTAACGGACACTTTTGTACCGCATAGCGTTAACTACAACGAGCTGATGTATTATTGAGCCATTAATTAAGTCAAAAACCTCGCCATTGTTACAATGCTAATCTTCGATATTACCTTTTCGACATATCTCTAACTCTTCCCTCGCTGAGCAGATAATACGTTTATATTTTGCGACAGTAGATCATTTTATTATGAGTTTTATATTACATTTTTGTCATATAAAATATGTACTTTTGTAAATATGTAATTAAAATCTAGTAATACGATATAGAAGACTCAGCGATATAAATTCTTACATGACATACGACATAGTAACATATACGATTTAATAATTAAATAATATACATATAATTATAATTAAATTTTTTATGCCACTTCTAGCAAAATGCTGATTGTATTTGTGTGCATGTTTCGATTTTTCATCGATTTACATCGATTTACGGTCGCTGCCATCGAACACGATCAGTGCGAATCGTTTCAGGGACTCCAGCGACACCGGGTTAATTGACTTCGCGTTTTCATTGTCCAAACGGTCACGATCCATTTAACGTGGTTTATTTCGGGGCGACCGACGCGGCGCGCTCCGCGCGGTTGAGCGCGTCTGCCATGTGGGTGTTGCCGCTGGTAAATTCCCCGCTGTTTACTAATTTTGACGATTCCCTGCGTTGCATTGCGTTGTCATGTAATGCCACGTTAATTGCATTGCGTTCTCGGTCTCCATTGTGTCCACGAATCGGCTACGATGTGATGCGATACGACGTTCTTCGTGGTTCAGCGACGAGTTACATTATGGGTACAGTTACGAGGGTACGCTCATTTGATTATCGAGTTTCTCTGCTACTATATGTTTATACGCAAGCGATATTTCTGTAGTAACTTACGATAATTCACTCTTTTTTATCAGTTATAGGCACACATTCATTGGATGCAACATATTTACAACGGCATAATAATTGTCACATTACGGTTTCTGTAATCATTGAGTGCTGACGATATATTGCCGCGATTTTGTTAGATTATTATTAAAACTGGATTCTATATTGCAATTAACAATTAAACACACAACTTTATTAATACAAAGTTTTAAAGTTTTTATATTTAAATATGTTCCAGATTTGACCAACTCTTACAATTCCAAATTTGTCAAGTATATGAGTTGATCTCTAGCCGCTTAGAAATTCTATATTAGAGAATACGAACTTACGATAAAAAAATTCTGTCAGAGAAATAGGCATAAATCTATATCTCGCAATTTTCTATTTTTGTGTATATAGCATCCGAAATCTGTCATTTCCTCCTTTCTTCGTTTTTTGTTTAAATTTTTACGACAATCCAATCGCGAACAGGAAATGCGGCTCGCGACCATCCTCTAACAATTGTATCATATAACCCTATCTGCCGTGTGGGTGTCGGCCGGTAAATCTTATGCGCGTAATATGTCGCACGCCTGTGTCACGCGTGCGTCCCGTTGACAATGGGAGTGACGTGCGTGCTCTGAGTCGTGCATGTATAACGTGGGTATAAAGCGTCGTCTACAATACACGGAGTAAGCGTGTGGAGTAAGGAGTAAGAGTAAGCATAAGAGGGCTATTTTCGGTTTAAGAGAGCTGGCGAAAGGGCGTAAGCAAAATAAATTAATTTTATTTTTTACTCCTACTCTTACTCTTACACTTACGCTCGGCCAATCGAGACCCAACAGGCCATAACGCTTAATCTTGCCTACTCTTACTCCTTACTCCAGGCTTACTCCACGTATTGTAGACCGGCCTTAACGCGTCGCGGCGTTGCGACAGCCACGCATCGGCGACATCATCGGGCGCACCCTGAAATCGAGAAGAAACAGCCCAGCTTTCGCGCAACGACGACAGTGTGCTTCTCTTCGTGAATTTGTCGGCACGACTATGACCTATGACAGCCGGCTGAAGCAGTCCCCCCATTTGTGATATACGCGCGAAAATTGTCACGCGAGACGTTATGGCTCTGCTTGCTATCTGCGATAGTCATAGGCCTCGCGGGCGCATTATTGAATTATATAATACGTATAAGGCCGCTACGTAGTCCGCCACATAATGCAGCCTAGTAGGCTAATATTTTCCGCGACACTCGTCACGTTCTTAGGTGACGTAATAGAGACTTTATGTGGTGAGTTCTCTATCTTAAGACAAGTTAGATATAGTTAGATAGTCGTATAATAATCAAAGTACATTTAATATACCTTCAATAATCGCGTCAGTTCTTCAATATACTTGCTATTTCTATTTTACTCCACTCACTTTGCATTTTATAAATTACATTTTGTCATACTAAATACCGCAATAAACATCAAAAAGTAATTTTAACATTAAGAGGCGAAAATCTGATATTTATTCTGAGTTAAGTTTTATTTCCGAGGTTAAATATTTATATTATCATTATCTTCATCATGGCGTGAATAGAAGTAATTTCGGCTAAGCGACAATGCGTTCATTCCTACTCCGTTTTCTTTCTTCTGTATCTTTTTTTTTCTTCTTCAAATTCCATAATGTTTCACGAATCCACTGTCAGACTAAACATCTTATTCCAGTCGCAGAAAAAGAACGACGAACGTATGTCCCGTGCGAACAATATCGGATGGTGCGAGCCGGAAGAACGAAAAAGTACCAAAACGAGAAAGATGATGTATGAGAGAGAAGAGTCAGGTCTGGAACGCTCGGGATTTTTTGAGAGCGACAGATGCTCGTTCTTTTTCTTCGGGTTTCTCTAGACGCGAAAAAATTCTTCTTCTCTCCGGGCTTTTGCCAAAATCGTATGAGAACAGACTTATTTATTGGTGTCTCGTTTTCTTTACTATGCCTGGCGATCGTAGTTCTACGCATCTATCTAAATGGAAATTTCGATCTAATTAATAAAAGATTTCTTATCAACTTTGCAATAATAGAATCGGAATGAAAGGAAATCAGGATATGAAATATATTATCACCCTGACAATTATGAGTAATCAATGTTTATTGTATTAATATAAATGTTTTACATTCGCAATGTCATTCCTCCATTCTTTTATCGATTTTTTCAAATTTGTTCATCACGCTGCGCTTCCAAAAAGCTCGATTTCCTGATATATTATCAATTCACTCAAAAATCGAAAAATATAAATATAGAATACAAGTATATGTTCATAAATTATAACTTACACAACGCAACCAGCGTTGTCGAACTGTCAAACTTTTCTCTAATCGGATGTGTCTCCATCGTCTGCCGAGAACTGAAACGCTGAGAGAGAAAGAGAAAGAGGAGGATTGAGCGGGAGAACGTTTGGCTCGAGACGCGCGGTCTAAGTTTGCCACAAACGCCGGACAACTCTGATATATTAGTTTCATGCGCGGTTACATAACCGAGCACGAGAGTTCTTCGGCTCCTCGCGCGCGCGCGAGAGCGCGCATATTCAACGTCAGGCGCTGTCGCCGCGGACGAGGCGTCGACGTGGTCCTCGTTGTCGTCTACCGCCTCGTCGTCGTCGTTGTCTTCGTCTTCGTCTTTGTGGTCGTCGTCGTCGTCTTCGTCGTGTAAGGTCTGCTGCATTTGCATTCTGCTGGCGTCGTCGTGTCTCACAGGAATACGTATGCGACACCATGCGATGACCTTAGTACTGCTGCCTTCACTTTGACGGAACTTTGATAGATGTCATAGATGTGTAAATTCCGTTCTGCAGCCAATGATGGGAGTTTTGATTGCGGCACGTTCGTTAGCACCGAAACGCAATATCGTTAATCGGTGACCCCGAAGGTCCGTCTAATCGAAACGCTGATTGTCGGCGTTTACGACGAGATATAGGCATGATAAGTCTACCGCGTTGATGCGTCTTTGCGAAACGCGTCGTAACGGAAATTGATGGTAAAAAATGTGAACGGTGATTTCCAGAATTATCAAAGTGAACGGACAATGTGCGCGAGATCTTCCGCGATAGAACAATCTGCAGTTTATGCTTTCCAAATTAATACTCGGGAAGATCTTGCGCATGCTTAGCCCACAATTCATTTTTGTGTCATGAAGCTTCGATCACGATGCACGCTTGTAAAATTGCTAAAGGCGATGATTACAGGCAACGGTTATCAATTTAGACACATTAGTGTCACGAAAAATCATTAGTTCTCATCAATTGCACCTTTCACGCTGTCTTTGAATATAAATAAAGCTAGAGATAAACGGTATAAAAAATGAAATAATTTAAAAAGATATCTGAAAAAAAAAGTTTATTAATTTTAAAGAAAAGTAAATTTGTAGATAACATATTACATAAAAATAAAAATAGAATGTCCGAAGCCAAATTTCTACCTAGGACCTAGAGAACAAATATGAATCAGAGAGAAACATGCGCGTGAGAACGGGCTCTGTTGTTTTCTCAAATGTAACATGACAATCTGACTTGTCTCATGCAGAACATTGTGTATTCGTGTGGTTTTATGGTGAACGCAACAAGAGATGAGAAACATGATGAAAAGCGAATATGATTTCAGTACACTCTCTAAATTCATAGTTCCTTCGCATAACGATGTAACTCTTTGAAAAATGACAAGAAAATGACATTTTTTCGCCAATACTGGATGATATCAAGCATTCAATAATTCGCAATGCCCTTTGATTAGATTAATCGCGAATAATGATCTTCCGATACAACGAATAGGAGGTAGTGGGAGGTGTCGGGCCGCATTTCGCTGTTTTGTTCGAGGCAACACGACAGTTTGGTGTAATAGCTACACGTGTACTATTGTTTGTTCAATCTGAGACCACCTACCTCACACGCAAGAGCGAGTTGAAAGACGAAACAGACAGAGAAGGAAGGACGCAAAGAAGGAGGATTTGGAGAGAGAGAGAGAGAGAGAGAGAGAGAGAGAGAGATGTTGAAAGATATGAAGGATATATTGATCCTATATTGAGTTAATAGTGCTCCGCTTGTTGTTCGGCGATCCCGTGCATCTAAAGTCAAGCCATGTGTATAATCACTATTAAATTATTTTCTCGCCACCCCCGACCTTTTTGATAGACAATATTACAGAAAGTTCTCTCTCTTTCTCTCTCTCTCTCTCTCTCTCTCTCCCCCCCCCCCCCCCCCCCCGCTTTGTCTCCCTTTTGCTACTTTACTGCTTTGCGAGTACCAATTTAAGCATAGTGCTTCCGCAATTATTAGAATATGCGATCAATGGATTATAACGCAAATCAGATTAAACTGAATGATTAGAAAGGTTCGAACATACACTCCATGTGTTTCCATCTGTCAAAACATGGTGGCGGAATGTCTGTGTGTACTAAATTAGAAATACATCAGTAAAAGTATCGGATATACTGTTAGATAATTTAACGTTATTAAATTATTTTTTAAATTTATGGCCTGTTGATTTTATGCAGGAAATAATAGTTACCATACTAAATTAATTATATGTCAAAATAGAAGATTTATCAACAAATTGTCATAAAGCTGTATTCAATTATTTTTTTTTGATACCTTAATTTATAACTTTGAAAATTGGTATTCTTTCTATGTAAAATGTCTACTTTTTAAATAGTGCTATTTTATTTTAAAAATTAAATTACCATTTTATATATTCGTAATCAGAGAGAAATAAATATATTAATTTACTGATCGCTTACTTCCTAGTATACTATGGAAATACCACCGTTTCCTAATATACTAGTATAGTCGGGTATAGTTCCCGAATCATATCGTACGTAGTTAGTTACACTCGAGAAGAAGAACGCACGGGGGTTAGTTCAAAAAATATCAAGCTCATTGTACGACTTGTTAGTTCATCAGATATCCTACTCCGTAATTCAGAAGATGCTAAGATGTCACGAGTTTATTCTCTTGCAATTAGTGCCAGCATGTGCGGCGACATTGCACAAGGTGATACGAAAACGTTATTTGTCGGGCACGAGCCTCAACGTATCTGCAGACACGTGCATACTGACGCACACACGGTGCCGTAAACTTCGCGGATGTTTTATCGTATACCGTCGCGGTGGACAATTATATTGCCAGATGCGTCGACATTGCTGACGATATCACCGTCGTCAGTGGCATCGTCGGGAACGTCCGCCGCCCGTTGAGAATTTCTCGTGACTACCTCGAAATTCTCGGTGGATTTGCATTACGATGTTTTGCGTGCTGTTTCGTGCTTCGTGCATCTCGCACGCAGAGGCATGCACGCACACGACAGAGTTACGGGTTACTTGACACTTTGTTGTCGGACAACGCGTAGCTCCGCGTGTATGACTCACTCATCATCCAACTTGTCACAATTTTGGCGATCCAGTTGCTGCTTATTAGCCGCTCTCGCTAACGCGACTTGTCACGGGACAATGTACGACACGAAACTCGTTTCATTTGACTACTTTATTTAGGCGAACAAGCGCGGGAAGATGAGTTAACGCGCTCGCGCGAGAGAAACGTCATAACTCATAAGTTATACTCCACTTGAACGCAACAATGCAAGTGTTGTAAGGATTATGTTCGAGACACCTCTCTCTCTCTCTCTCTCTCTTCCCCTCGGTTAGCCTGTTCGCTAAATATAAGCAAACACGTCTTCCCTTTACCCTGCTATCTTAAGTACTTTCCCTTTCAGTTCTAGGTTCTGGCTCGTTATGTTCTCGTTTCATCCTAGAATCCGCATTCTCCGCGCATTCCGCGACGCCGCACTGACGTAGTTTCGCATAATACGCCTGCATTGCATTCCTCTGGCAAGGCAGCGCGCGTAATTTCCACGATGCCGCTGCCTTTAACGCGCAGCGGTTAAGTCGCAATTCGAGCTGCCACGTCGATGACAGTGATATTGCCGTCCTGCGAGCGGCGCCCAGTTAACAGCGATCGCTGACTGAGACGTGCCACCGTCATTTGAGAATGGGTATCCCGTTCGTGGCGTCGAAAGCAAAGTTGTCACTAACTTGAACATGCGATTCGGATTTCACGATCGCAAAACGTTGCCGGATAAATCTTACATGGACACGTTGAAAATGAGATATAAATGTTTATCGGGTAAAGGACCTAATAGGATTACGATTTTGCATTTCTGATTCGATAGTCATTATTGTCATTAATCGTCAAAAAGGTGATAATTATTTATCTTATCATAAAAAATTTGTAACAAGTTCCGTTAATCCTAAAAAGAATCTCGATAATTATACTTGATTCTAAAAATTACAGAACTCTACAATCAAATGAATAGATAATGTATTACATTATTTTTTTATAGAAAACTCAACGTTACAAAATTGCTATTATGTTTGTAGAGATATCATATTTAATGTAGACTTGATCTTCGATGCTCTAAAGATTTTCCTATAAACTGGATGAAAACAATTATAGATAGAGCTATCGATAATAGTATCTCAGCTAGACACTAGAGCGCAGTAATCTCTTGGTCAGTCCTATGATCTTATTTTTCATCAATTTTCTTCCTAATTATAATTTATAAAAAGTGAACTCTAAATGCAACTTCAATAAACGCCATGCGACGGAAAGATTATTCTTTATATTGCTTTTATATTATTTTTCGTAGTTTTTACAGATTATTTCTCTTCTCTATTTCTCTCTTTCTTTCTTTGATCGAAATCGATATCCGCTCGACAATGCGCGCATCAAAGATCACTTGGGATTTGGGTCGGTCTAGAGAAGGGAAGAGAAGCGGTGAGAGAGACATATTTATAATCATCGTACAAAAGGCGTGATGGAAAAAGTCCCGATGCATTTTGTGCAGCTCGATTGTGACTTACGTAAGCATGTGTGAGAGAGGGACAATATTTCTGCGCGTGTCACGCGACGAGACGACCGCTCAGACGGACGATGCGACGCGACGGACTTACCACCCACGCGAGCGGCGGCCAACAGTGGCGTTCTCCATTTGTCTATCCGCCCTGTCGTCCGTCTTGCCAATCGCGGAACAGCGTGACCGATGCGCACATCGCGACGTGTGTCCCCCTCGTCGTTGATGACGTATATGTCGTTTCGCGGCGACAGCGCGCACGGTCCATGCGAAATGTTACAATCATCGCTCATTCCGCGGAGAGAGTTGCCCTGTGGCCGGTCGCGTTTGCCCTCCTTCCGCGCCTCTCGCGCTCGTTGTCCGTCGTCGTCGTCGTCGTCGTCTCGCTCGCGTTAGACACACGCACCACGGCCACGTACGCGGCTGACGATTCTTCGCTACTATTTCAAGCGAGCCGCGGAAGCGGGTCCGCGGTCGAGTCTACGAGCATGTCGCGTTGGACCTTGTCCAGGGCGATCGTCCAATCGCCCGCGGAGATTATTAGCACGAGCGCACGGTTAACTGATTGTCGCTGAACATCCCGCGATTTTGCGAGTGAGCATTAAACAATATAAGCATTAAAAGAGCATTAAGTAAATTAAACAAGGCGTTTATTATTAGTTTGAACGTCGAGTTTGAACATCATTATCGTTATGAAATTATTAGCATGTCACTTTAATATTTGATGGTATCACTGAGGAAATGATGTCCTACGAGCATAAACCTCAATAAATTTAAATGAACTAAATTTTAAAAAATAATCAATTTGCATTGCTGGATATTTTGTTGTTAAAGATATTTAGCTTCAATGACTTGGAAGTAAAAAAGAACAATCAAATGTGTTCTCTCTTATCAGAGTAGAATATGTCGGGTTTACATATACTTATTATATTTTTCTAAGCTTGAATAGACGTTTTACACCTCCGTTGAGTCCAATCGCACAATAGCAGGTTCAAAAGTGATGAATAGTATTTGTAATGTTCAAGTTTCTTTCATGTCAACAAGAGACCAAACCTTTATCCATCGGATATTGTTATCCACGATATGCAGAATGGATTCTCTATATAAGGCTGCCTTCATTCCGAAAGATTAGGCATCCTTGTCGGATTTCGATGAGATTGTCGCGAAACGGTGTGGAACGTGCTGAATACTAGGACGCGCGCATCTCGGATGCGTACAAAAGCATGGAGAGAGTCGTACGAACAGAGAGTGAAGGTACGACGAGGCTTGGAAAGAGCCAGACGTCGCCTGCAATAACTTGTTGCACCCAACCACTTGTTGCACGCCTCTCAAAATTCTTCACGCCTCGCCGAGCAATTTTACCGTAAATTGCCTCTTCGGGAAAAAATCTCTCTCTCTTTCTCTCCCTTTTCCTCTCCCCCCTCTCTTTCTTTTCTGTCTTTCTCTCTCTTGTGACGTATCTCATCGGGTGCGAGGCCAAGACCGATGCATCAGGAAGTCTGGTCGAGCTACGAGCTACGAGCGTGGCTCGTGGTATCGCGAACAGGAAGAGCCGAGAGGAAGTTAATAGACAAACGTAAAATAATAAATTGAGATTTTGCCACGAGAACCGCGGACGGTTCGCGGACGAGAGTCGCGGTTGTTATTCCATTTGCTATCCTTACAAGATTTCCTTCCACACATTATAATTTATCGAGCATCATAATTTTATCGCGGCGGTAATTTGATTTTAGAAAAAATAAATTTTGCATTTTTTCCTTATATCTTTAAATATAATAATTCTATTTATATATATATATACATGTCTAAAGAAAATGATAGAGAGCAAGGGGAATAACGAAAAAAAAAATGAAATTTATTAAGCAAACTTGTTTTATTTATTAGTAAAAATTTTTAACAGAATTAGCTTGTCACTCTTTTCGTTCTATTTAGTCATGTGTACACGTATTCCAAATGAGAAACAACTATTTCTTTTATGACAAATTCAGTATGGAAAACCTATTTATTAGATTAATTTTATTTCATAATGAGGATATTTCAATAAATTAGTCCAGTGCAGTGGTTTGGAAGTTCGCTGACATCGGTATTCGTGGTAAAAAGTGCGATCATTTACATCGTCGTGCCTTCGTTCGTCGCATGAATATAACAAGCGTCTCCGGACGTATCAGCGAAGCTCTCGTATCAGAAGACATATTTTTTCTTTTTTCTCTTCGTGAAAGGATACCTGCTTATCGCTTGCAGTCATCCGTCATCGTTGTATCGCCTTTACGATTACAAAATCACGCCCGCATGCCAAGGCTTAAAGGCAATTAAGGCTCCGGCGATCAAATTATTCGGACATGCCGGTCCTTTGACGCTGCGCCGCCTCCGTAGTTACATGATTTTTCATGTCGCGATAGTGTGCGTGATCTCATAACACCACGTCAACCGGAGCTGAATACGAACTTGGCGGATATTTAGCACTTAAGAATTTAGCAGGAGAAGGTATTACCATGCAAACTGCTGCATTTAAGAATATGCATTTACAGATAATAATAATAATAATAAAATGATAATGATATTAAAACGTAGCATTATCATATATTGAGCTTTGATATCAATTGATGTATGTCGACTAGAGTGCAAAATTTTTGCGCAAAATGGATTTTCTAACAATAAGTGTTATGAAACACAACTATTATTTACATTTTTTTTATTTCCTGTACATAAAAGTATAATTTACAAATTATATAATTGAAAAATTACTTTAACATTTCGTTAAAGCATTTCTTTCATAAATAGTTACATTATTTAATCTATTTAAGGGATCTGTTTAATCGATGATTATTTAAACACGTTCTATTGATCTGACATTTCATCGTAAAATCTCTTCAACCATAATGCCTTTAAAACTTTTGAAGCCTGCTCCGGACGGAGCGTCAACAAAACCACACGGCGAAAGAACGAGAGTCGTCTCGGTTTCAGACCAAGTCGCTTTGAAAGGGGAGCGGCTACATGTGGATTTATTAAATGCTGAACGATGCGTAGTACATCAAAGTAAGTATTATTAGACGGTGACACGTCGCGACGAAAATAGAAACACCCCCGCTTGTGCGTTCCAAATATTGTTGGAACCTCGACCTTGCTTCAGCGTAGCCATACATCATCGTCCACTGAACGTCTCTCCTCTGTTTCCATCTTTGTGCTAGCGGACAGTTCGCGTTGATGCCGTTTCATTAACGCCAGCAAACGTAACAAGCATGTCACTGTGTTTCGTAAACGTATGATAAATATTTAATCGTGATTGTGTCACTGTAATGTACGCGTTGTGGTATCGATATTCAAATTTTTATTACGCTCTACATTGCTTTAGAAAATTATTAATTACTGAATTCGAGAGAAAAGGGAATGTAAATAAAACATTGAATGTAATTAATCAATTCTTCATGTAAACGTTCACCGCTGTAAGGGCGATATTCAATTCTCTGGCTATTAGACGCTTAACTGCTTGTAATATAAGTCGTTGCGCGAACCAAGACATCTGACGTCTTTTAACGAAGATTAATTAAATGCGTTACGATGACAGTGATAAATCGCGCATCGATATAATGTCGCGGTGATATTGCACGTTTTAAGATTCCTGTGCACCGCCGATTAACTTCTACCAATTAAATTGCCTTCGCTAGCTTGGCCGCGTCCATCTATACCGATTGGATGATCGCTCGACGACGCGACGTTGACGATCGCGAGGAAGCTCTGAAATCTAAGTCATCGATACCACGATCTCGTATCGGATCTCGAAAGTGGGTATACGTTCGCTAAATCCTAACGCGATCAACGTTCACGCTCCACATGTCGCGACGAACGATCGAGGAAATCGGCCTATTGATCGGCACCGATTGATGCGACGGATATTACGATGTTGGCGATGCGTTATGATTCGCCGCCGAGTCGTGGAGATCCTCTCGCCGTGTGTCACCCTCTTTTTCTCGGCCGATTAATACACTCGTAGCGCGCGCAATTAATATCGGCGCGTTACAGGCGTATGCGTGCGGCAAAAATCGTTTCCATGCATGCAAATGAGCGACTCGGCATTAATTAGCGTCAACGTCGAAGCGGACCGCCTTGTGTTGCGCGAACGTATAAAAGACCGTATAATGCAAAAACGATCCATACATTGCACATTATAAGCGTATATATATGTGTATGCGTCGCGTGTCTCCACCGATAAGTGTCCGCGGTCGATAGCGCGCGTCAAACGACACCAAGTTTTATTTTTCGCCGAGCGGAAGGATACTCGGAGCATCAGTATGAATAGTCGATCGTAAAGTATTTGCGCTCCATCTAATTAATCGCATGTCTGTAAATAAGAGTTCATTTCTTTCCGGAGCGTGTTAAATTCTGTTACTTTGTACACCGATATTATTCGTTAGCGCTAGAGTGTCTTAACCCGAT
This sequence comes from Temnothorax longispinosus, assembly GCF_030848805.1. Taxonomy (NCBI): domain Eukaryota; kingdom Metazoa; phylum Arthropoda; class Insecta; order Hymenoptera; family Formicidae; genus Temnothorax; species Temnothorax longispinosus. The sequence goes on along the minus strand of NC_092362.1, from coordinate 17,898,234 downwards.
TATAAGGAATTTTCTGGGTAATTATATGCAATAGACTTGTATGATTTATTTTGTTAATGCAACAGATATATCGGTGTCATTTGACAAGAGTATTTGAGAGGAAATCTAGCGATTGATTTAATGGAGAGCGACATCGGTTTCTGCAAAATTTACGATTGGTAGGATAAAATTATCTTGTATATCACGTACGGTTTCCTATACAATTAATATGGTATATTATCGCGTATACAAATCAACACGTCCAACATCGTCTGACAACATATTTCGCATGTCGCACCGTCTATAATTACGATATTTCAAAGTCTACAATAAGGTAGTACTAACATAGTATAAAATTCTTTGGCACTTGTCCTGTTGATTTAAAAGTTGCTATTATTTCTTACACGATTATTACCTCATAAACACTTTTGAATGTTAACATCTATATCTGCATTGAGCAGAAAACGAGCAAAGCGAGCCGACCAGGAAGTATTGCTGTTTTTCTCGTTTTTGCGTTAATTTATATGTCCAATATAAATGTCGTGACTTGTAACACGCAAAATTTCTGAGGTCATAGAAATTCATGGACATAATACGATGTATTACTATAGGAAAGGTGAAAATTATCATTATATTAATATACTAAATGGCAGTAAATTTACTTCATAAAGATTACCAAAAAGATCTTCTAATTCTATTATTTTTCAAGTACATCAAGACTTCTACAAAATATACATTGTACAATAAGCTAGTATACTTGTAACAAATATTATTTCTCATGAAAATGTGGATAAAGGTTCAATTAACAATTATTCGCACTCGTGACTCTCGCATCATTCCTTCGAACGAAGAATAGAATCGCGTCGGCAACGAATCGTCCGCGAAGATGTTCGCCCGATGCCAAAGAGAGAAAAAAAAGTCTCGATTCACAGCTCGACTTATTAATGGCCGTTGCTCGAGCCGTCGTTCGAGCGCGCTAAAGGAGGCGTACGTCTTGTTTGCCTTTCCACCTAATTCAACTGGCACACACGCGCCCGGGCCTCGAATACTGCACACGCATACTATACGCACACGCACATACGCACGCATCGCGCCTCTGTCACGGAAATCGCACCTGTCCGAGACTCGTTCGTGCCGCGAGCCTTAAGCCTGTCAGCGAGATTCATACGGTCTCGGATTGATATATCTCCGCTGAGCGCGAATCCGCTCGGCCTCTCTCCTTTCGGTGCTTCTTTCACCCTCTTTCGCGTCTCGCCGATCCAACTGCGCGACGAGGAGTCGCGCGGTCATTCGCGCGTTTTACGCTTAGCATTCGGACGTGTACGAAGAGACCGGATGATAAAGATACAGAAGAGCGGAGTTCGCGCTTTACGTCACAAGCAATGCAATTATTTCGTATAGCAGCTGTAATAAAGGATATAGAACCTTGCGATAAATAGCAAAGGTATTCTCGCATCTCATTACAAACGCAAAGGTTATCAAATCGTGATTTGGAAAGAAGAATGGAACAAAGAAAGTTATATAATAAGATCATAAGTTTAAAGAAGTAAAGTTTTATGAAAATATACATTTTATTAGAATTTTTTGAAGATACCACAGAATTTTTTTTCTTGAAAAATTAGAAGCTTTTAACTTTACAAGGAAAATTTTCACTAAATCTTGTATTTACATATTTATAATTAATATGAAATTTAGTATAAAATTAAAAATTAATTGACAGTAACTAACAGTAAAATAAGTCTTTTCGTCATTTTTCTTTAAATAATTCAATTGTATGTATCAAATGCTTCGTACTTGTCACTACCAAATCAAATCATTCTATGACCATTTAAAAAATTACATTTATCAACAAATTTGTGTTATAAAATTATCACAAGTTTCAATAATTATATCCGACTCAAGATATGCTCCGCGATTAAAAGAACTACGTACGAGGAAGTAGCGCGATATAAAACCGACATGTAAGAAGGGGGTATTCGCGTGCATCGCGATGACGTACGATAAAAAATCTCATTTTCGTTGCACCTTGCGCGCGGTGCTTGCCACGCCCGCTAAATTATGTTTTCCCCAAATTGCTTCGCGCCACGCCCGCTCATACGTTTTCGACATCGAGAGGGGTTGACGGTCGTTAAGAGACGGCCGATTTTTCTTGCGCCGGTCTTCCGCTCGCGTTTCAACGTTTAAACCCCCATCAACCAACGGCAAAAACTAAAAGAACGAGACTAACGTTCCGGAGATAACATTTGGAAGCGCTTTACAAGTGTACTCTTACGAATTCAGAGATAGTATGTTTTATGTTTGTTTTGATCTGCGAAAATATGACAACAATTCAGAAATATAAACATAACACAGAAAAGATATGTAAAATATACAAACCAGTCTTAATGATCTTTTTATCAAATGTGTTTATAAATGTGCAATTATAATATGTTTTAATTGTAGATTATTACAAATCCATATATAGTGAGATATATTTTATAGGATATAACATCAAATTTATAATTTTTAAAAGAAAGACTTAGTTCGTGATTCTTACGCTTTTGAAATGCTATAAAATTACAAGGTAACAACTTGTATGTCCGCGATCAGACTACGTAGTATCCAGTTTCTCGAGATTTCTTGGCGCACGAGTAGACCTCTCGCCGGATGAATGGAAATCGCGTGAATGACCGAGGATCGCCCTCGGGTGATCGGGAGAGGCAGAATGAGCGGCGGCGATCCGGTATGCGTGATCGAGAATGATCGAGCGAGTCTTTCAACCGAGCTCCTCGTGATTCCTGCAGATCGTTCGCTGTAGGGGGATCGGTGATGAGGAATAATCCTCTCTTCGTGGTGCATACGTACACACACGGTTCGGGGAAAGGTGGGGAAGCGGGAAGAAGGAAGGCGGGAGCCACCGCGAGAGAGGGACGAGTGAGGAGAAAGAAATAGCCAAGTGGAAAGTGGCAGGCCACCGTTACCGGCGCGGCCAAAAACGCGCCGCCTCGAGGCGTACAATATGCAAACGATGCTTTAAAACGGGATATCTGGCTTCTTCGTGCCGTCGTCGGTATTATCTCGGTTTTACTGTTCTCGCAATGCGCCACGGCGCGGCGGCACGCCTGACGCCGTCGGCCCGACCGGACGGGCGGCACATTAGGTCCACACACATCTGGACCTAGCTGGACGCCAGTAAAAAAATTTTATAGGGCCCGTGTATTGAAAAAAGAATTGATAAGAGATCGACGAGAAATCTTTGATCTCTTGTTAACACATATAAAGTTTTGTATCTCTATAATAATTATATATTATTACAGATACATGCGAAGGCAGATTCTAAATCCTCCTTGTTTGTTAGAAAAAAAATTATGTGTCTGATTACTTATTGTATAATAAAAGAAAATAGGTGTAAATGATAAAAAAAAAGACGAATAACGCAGATGTACAACCGACCGAGAAATAATATCAGTAATTCTTGAGGTAATATTCTCCGCTCCCAAAATTCGACAATCCTGCAGCGGAGCATTTTGCTATTCCGAAGGGGGTTCCGTTACGAGCGGGCTCGCGTAAACGCCGACGAAGAAGAGGCGCAAGAGGAGCCTCGGGGAAGGACCAGGTCGAAGAAATAAGAACGACTCATGAAGGACGAGACGAAGAGGAGAGCACAGGCGGGGGAGGAGAGAATTGCTCTACATATAAGAGAGCCGTAGCCTAAGGCGCGACTCGGCTACCGACGTTCCCTCTCGCTCTCCGGCGGAGCACAAGACTCGAAGGGGACTCGGGAGAAGAGTGCAGAATCGAGATTCGAGGCGAACGAGGGAGGAAGAGAGACAGGAAAAAGAGAGATGAAGGAAGAGCGAGAAGCGGAGGTGGGGTACGTCCATCTCATCCATCCTTCTACCTTCTTCCTCTCGTTCTTGCTTCTCCTAATGATAGCGTGCACGTTGCCCCCCCTCGATGCACCGCGCCGGGCATCAGCGGCACCGGCAACAACAACGGCAGCAACAGCGGCAGCAGCATCCAGCTTCGACGAATATATACAGCGGTGTAACACGACGGTTGGTGAAGGCGAATCTAACTACCAGAGCACACCTCCGCCTCCGTGCACTAAAACATTACTACGCCGGCAGCGTCGACTGCCGCCGCGCCGTTGCTCCTTGTAGGGTATCATCCGAGGCACGTATAGAGGGCCCTAAGTGCTACTCCGGGGTCCCGAACCACCAGTGCTACTCCTCGGTTGTTCTACTTTTCCTCTTCCTTTGCCGCTATCGCGAAGGAGAGACGGGATAATCGAGCGAGGCCCGTGATTACCCATTGAGGGTGGAATTCATTATGAAATCTACTTTGATATTACACTCGTTTTTCGCTCCGTCTGGCTCCTTTGTTCGCCGTGCGCCCCGTCAGCCCTCTTATTAAAATAAATAATTTTAATTTCCGAAGTTATTCGCGTGCAGAATATTATAGAATAGAAGGCTACGTAGACTTCCTCGCTGCTTCGGCTTGCTCGAGAGGGAAAGGGGAGAGATTGACGACGAAAGTACGGATGTTCGCGTATTTTTGCCGCGTCGTTTTTTAAATTACATTTTTCTTGCCAATATAAAATTATCCTGTCACATCTCGTTAGCCGCGGTCAAACGGCGATGGAACGGCCTTCGAAGCGGCCGAGTCGAAGCCGAGCGCAGGCCGAGAGACGTGACCTCGCGGCTGAAACCCCGCAATCTGTCTTCCTTTCTACAAAGTTGAATTTCAATTCTAGCGTGTGTCGACTTATCCAGCGGTAATTGGCGCATTTACCGCCAGACGTTGTCTACATACAGAACACGTTCGGGCAACGGACACGTACCGGAACAAGAAAACGCCCGTACGAAACGATATAATCGTATAATTTACACGCCACAGCCTCAAATGGTCCCATTGAATACAATCTAATATCTAATTTGCGGGCTACCTATAGATAATTTCGCGCCCGTTCATGAGTTAATCCTTAGGCTTCTGCAAGCGGACTTGCATGTACGTAACGTAACATTTGCACAATATTTTATATAATTCTTTGTTGTGAAATAACCGCTGCAATATTAATCTGCAGCAACTTACAATGATGTGAATTGATGATAGACTTTTTCAACGATGAACTCGATAAACATGTACTTATAGATGTAATATAATCTTCAAGTTATAATCTTCATCTTTCCTTTCCTCTCGTTTAAAAAGAACTCCGATGCTAATTCTAGCAAAACTACTTTGATATTCGGTTTATCAGATGATAGTCCGCTACTGTAGATACTTAAACTTATTAGGAAATCACGCGTCTTTTCTGGATATTTTAACAATTTCTTTTCGACAACTGTTGAATGTCTTCTAAATTACACGATTATTATGCGGGATAACTGTCGCAGATTGAGATAGTATCGATAACACTGGAAGAGTGCCGTACGAAATGCATTGATCTCGAGATTACTGTGCGGCATCGCGTCGATGTCGAGCGCGAAATTGAAATTCAATTGCACACACGGGGACTGGGGAGCGAGCCTGCTCCTTCGGTCATCCTCACCGCTCGTTCTCCACTTGGCGAACCTGCCTGGCCTTCCCCACCAACGCGTTTCTCTCTCGTTTTTTCGCATCCCTTCTCTTCGGGCGGGGTTTTTGCGTCGTTTGAAGGAGAGCGAGAGAAAGAGAGAAAGAGAGAGCGAGACAGCGAGCACGCGGTTCGTTCCACGAGCGCTCGCCGCGTAACACGACGGTCGTACGTGACAACGATAATCAGCGAGTTAAGTGGGGTTTAATTTCCTTTGGGTGCGGGCGGGTGGAGAGAGACGCGAACCAGAGTGGCGGCTGTGTTACGGAGCGGCGCGGAGGGGTAGGAGGGAGGAAAATGCGTGTATACACCTGCCAAGAAACACGCAGGCTTGTACACAACATAGGCGGATCTTGTGCCGACTCCCGTGGACGGAAAAGAGAAACGTGGGGGAGGGTGCACGGAGAGCGAGAGAGGCGAGAGAGAAAGAGAGGAGAGGATGGCTGAACGCGGCTCGACAGGGACACACAAGAACGTTCTGAGAGCCCGCCCGCGCCACCTGTAATTGGGTCCAATCATCGTGGTTCTCATGCGAGCTCTTTTCTAAGATCTCGTAATTCGATATGTGTGAAACGACGAAGCTGCTAAGTCAATGGCTTACGATCGGAGACACATAGAATGGATAGAAATCGCGTTTTTTGATATATTTTATTCACGATAAAAATCTCGGCAAAAAAGTCACGGAAAAACCATGACAGGTACATGGTAGAAACATATCTTTATGTCCATGTAAGCGATGGCAGAACATATTCATTAACGACTGGAAATTATAGAATCGATTTGCTTTTTAATTATAAATCGATATGGTTGTACGATAGCGAGGATCGTGTGTCAAAAACATTTTATAGCTGAATAAAATGTTCTGGGGATGTCACGATCATAATTGGCTCGCTTGGATAATTGGACCCAATCATCCTGATTTTCACGCGACACACCTGCCAAAATCCTATAAATCAACGTAAACGTGACAGCGTGCGTGAACGAAAGAGATTCCTATGTGACTCGTAAAATTACAACGAATTAAAGGAGTCTCTTATAAACTCGTTTGTTCATAAAAGACGCATCCTAAAAAGAATAAATTGTGATATTACATAAAGGGAATATTTGCAAGTACACTTCGTTGTATAGAGATTGTCTCTTCAAGGAATTTTTGCTTTTGAGTTTGTTACTTTTTTAATCACATATTTTATGCGTTGAATTAATAATACATCTCTTCAAACTTTTCTACTTATCTAACATAAATTTGCATAACTGCAAATAAAACGACGTTCCATTATTTGTTATACGCCACTGTGCAGATTTCGCTGATAATTGCTGATAAAGATTATATCAAAGATAACGTTCTCGTGAAGATCTTTAAATGATTTTTAATGTTACGACATATTATTTCTTCAACACTTCCGCAATCACATGCACGCTTTCGTTTGCTACGTTTTGCTACATGTTGCTACGCGTGCCATCGACTTTAATCATCGGTATAACCGCGGTTTCCTGGGACTTCTCGTTTCTCCGGATTCGAATGAGAGTTGCTGTATCTACAAGAGTCACTACGCATCTTCGAAGGCAGCTGCCTCGCCTCCTTTGCCTTGCCTATACAGATCGTACACATCTAAAGTCGATAGAGCGACGGATAAGAACATCGATTGAATCCGAGCAAATATAGAATAGCGTCCGTATCTCACGATTATAGATATAGATCTTTTTTTTAACATGACATAACTACATATTGTAACTATCTGTTTATCTGTATTCTGAAATCTATTGTTGAGCGAGAAAGACCGTATTTTTATATGTAAATAAGAAATAGAAAAGAATATTTATATATTTATATATAATCTCCGATTACTTAAAGAGAAACAGGAAAAATTAATCAAAGTAAAGATATATAATTTATTAAAAAATACACAAGAAGCACATCAAGATAATATTTTTTAGGAAAACAAAAATTATATTGTGCAAAATTTGTGAGTGTTATTATGAAGTTATTATTTTATGTTAATGTATATTTATAAAAAAAAGTGATTGGTTGTATTGCCGATCACAGCATCTATTGATAGCGAGGAGATGATGCCGTCGTGCAGGCCTATCAATTTCTAACTACAGATAAGACTCAGGCGTTATAGAGCAATGGAATATATCCGTAGTCGCTTTGTCGGTAGCGAGACTTGCTACCTAATGATACTGCATTAATTACATCTTAGCAGATAGAATGCTAATATGAGAAGTGACAAATTCGTAAAACGACGCTTTGTTATCTAGATCTAGATAACAATCAAAAGGAACGGGATAACGATCGTGTAGTCACACTGTGATTTAAAATTAAATACATAAAACGCAACAAATATATCGATACATAATTTTATTAGTTAACAAAGTTAAATTTTCTTTGTTCAATATATACATAATTATTTCTATTTTGCTGCACCGATTTCGAACAATTTGATATCACGCTATTGCATTGACGAGACGTTATTGTCGCATAGCGGAATAAAGTTTGAGTAGAAAACGGGTTTTGCCTTATAATTGAGAAAGTGTAGAGTATCTATGATATTACCTACCTTGAAAAATCTCCTCGTCAGGATTTACAACCTTTTAGATTGCGATGATGAGAAAAGTCATTGTCCGAGAACTCGTTAGAGCTTACTTCTTATTGTTAGCGTCTGCAGTTTATGATCTATTCCGAAAATTTGATGTACCTTGTCGCCGTGTAACTCGTCACAGGATGTCCACTCGGTCGCTTTAAACTACCGAAGATATTTATGATACTACTGTTTCCTCGTAGTTGCACAATGTAACGTAGATGAAGAGCGAGTGGGTAGCATAAAGGTGGGTGTTGGTTATATACCTTAAGCTGTGAAGCTGTTAATGACACCTACGATGTCCTCTTCAATGAAAGCAGCCTCGAACTACCATGACTACTTATATCGATTCGAAAGAAGTAAGACTTCGATCTATCTTGAGAACATCGTCGTATTATCGTTTCTTATCTTGTAGTAAATCTTAAACATATCGAGAATCTTGTTTTAGAAAATATACATATATTGTCCATTAAACACTTTTGCTTATTTAAATACGTTTCTGTTATTCGATATTCTTGGCTGTTAAAGATTAGTTTCAATTATAAACGTATAAAAATCCATACAGAAAGAGATTTACGTTACCCTCAGTTATCCTCAGTCGTCGTAAGAATATTTTACATTTTATATTTTGTACTGTATCTGTATTTATAAACTCCTTTTCCTCCTTCCTCTATTTTCTGTTCATTTCTCTTTTGCTTCGCGCTATCCTTCTTCCTCGCTCTTTTCTCTTTCCCTTCCTCCGCCTATTTTCTTTTTCCCATTTTTTCTGCTGCTCTTTTTACTTTCATCTTCCTCTTCTTCCATCTCCTTTTCCATCTCCTCTATGCACTTTAAATGTGTTGCATGCGCGTGAACTTAGTATACGCCTCCACCTGCTACTCGAGGATGAATCGACGATATAAAAAGTGAAGAGAGAACCTTAACTCGTACCTTCATAGCTATTGAACGATTCCCTCTTTAGCCGCGTCCACAAATTGCCTGCTTCGTGATGCAGTTTGCAGAAATATGAGATTGCTATATCTAAATCGCTCTACTCCGGCCTGTGGTTTCGTCTTCTGGACATTAATTTCTAACAATTACAGGAAGAAGAAGTAGGGACAATGACATAAATTTCAATTTTAGCCATCTATCTATCAAACTTAAAGTCACATCCTACGTATTAACTTTTTGTTATACGAAAGAGACGTCCTTTTAGAAGTGCCTATCAATTTAGACAGTTTCATGATTCTATACCTACATTTTAGTAGCAGGCTAGTTAATTTTCATTGTTCTCATTCTGTTGATATCCACATGTGTGGACACAAACAAGCAGCAAGTCCCAGTAATATTGAACCCTTCGAGCGAGAAAGTTACGCGACTGGTTGGCAGTAAAACGCGCGAATCGCCGTTCCCCGCAAAAAATCGCGTCATAACGGTTAAAGGCCGTTAAGGTCCTGATCCTGGTTTGTTCGAGGTGGCGATTTCGTCACGATTATTTTTCACTCACAGCCGGCTCACGCAGAACAACAAATACTTTCGGGGCCAGAGAGTCCCACGGCGCCGTGCTACCGGGTCCGGTATCAGGATGCATAATCGACTGGCATTCTCCGGGAACGACGGGAAAGGAACTTATGGCAACATCTTGTAATGACATTAGTAAAGCGGGACGAGACCGTAGCTCATCGGTATGTGCCGGAGATTCCATAGATGAGCCCGTTGATACGCTTTTATTGATGCAATGTTGCTTATTTTAGCATAGCGTGGGATTTGTTTTCGTCGATTGAGTTCGGAAGATCACTCGAAATTCACTTCTTTGTCTAAAGCAGTCTTCAAGTGTATTTAATAGATATATTTCATGATTAAATATATTACATTAAAAGAAGTATCTACATATATATTAAACATGCTGCGAAATCACCTTTTTCCTGTTTTTGATTAATTTTGTAGAACAAAGCGTTTTTTTTCTGTGCCATATCTTTATTTTGATAAATGTAAAAATTGAACATTTGACTGACAATAAGTTTATCCTGTTTAGCATCTTGCATTAATTTACTCTCCTATTACGAGAGAACGATGTCAAGCGAGCTGTCCTCTTTCAGTAACAACTTTGTTAGGAAATGAACGTCGCAAAGCCGATAAGGTCTCACTTTGGCGCGTAATCGGCGGTAAGAATCGTCATGAGACATCGGTACACCGCTGTCGGGTTAACTTCTTATTCCAGCGTGGCAGCGTTCTTATCTCGTGACGCGCTCTTTTGATGCTTGCCTTTTCGATGTCTTCCTTTTTCTCTCGCGGATTATCACTCGCCTCACGCTCCAAGGTATGCGCTGTCAACGGTTGACGATAAGGGAACTGTAAACGGCCATCTTTAACCTGTTGCAATATCCTTATACGCATAGATAGTATCTACATACTAATTAGCATAAATAAACATCGTGTCGTGGAAAATAAGGCTGTGCTTGGCAAGTCAAAAGTGCTTCAATTTTACACCGATATTACGAGTAATTTTTGAATAATTCTATAATTATAGATGCCTTGTCATTGCGGAACGGGGGGATCCCCGTCATCTTTCTCAATTTGTTTTTTCTACTTTTCGTAGCGTGACGTCCGAAGGATATCCTCACGTTCAGGTATTCTGCGACACCCGTGTACACTCACGACGCGGGTTCCTGAATCAAAGCTACCCACGTTCGTCTTTGGCAAAAGGGAGATCAAAGGCATGCGCGGGTCCGTAATGCGGACGCGGGTTCGCCACCCGCGTGTAAGAAATAATAATAATTAAATGCGCTTAATTACCGGCGAGTTGCCGCGAAGGATTCGGACGGGCGATAACTCAGCGCCGGGCACTCGGGGCGGCGGGCAGAATGGCCGACGAGAAGCATTTGGTAGGATATTGCGCGTTGTGTTGCAAGCGTGCGCAGTTCATTAGGGTGGGATCCTTTTTCGGCTGGCGAGGCAACGCGGCCCAACGGGGCAGCGCGAGGGGACGAAGGGGGGTAGCGCGCGCGAAAGAGGCAAAGATAGCTGCAGAAGCACGAAGCAGTTAATATTGTCTCCTGGGGGCATATTTTACGGCAGATACAATCTTCAGGATGCCTCGCTAAAAGCTACACGTGTTTATCAGCGTAAGCCTTGCCCCCCTTCGCCCCCGTCTACCGTTCCGCGACCCCTCTTTCGTATATCTCGCCGCATCTTCCTTCTTCCGTCTCCACCTAACCGTAGAGGCCTCTTTCTCTTTAAAGCTCTACAGCTCCCGAGCCCTTCGACGCTGTAATTTCTTTCGGGATAATTTCTGCCGTCGTTTTCATTCGCCCCTGCCTTCGTCGTTTCCGGATTTATTTATCGAAAATCTCGCACGTTCTCTTCGTAACCCATGTGCCTCAAGAAAGAACGGCGTCCGTCATGGTGAGATATTTGTATATCGTTGAGTTTGATGTTTGAAAAATTTACACAAGAAAGGGAATTTAATTTTTCTTTCAAGAAAGTTTGTTAATAAATCCGCCGAATTCAGGAATATTACACAGGAACAAAAATACCACTTAAATACAAAGGCAACAAAGTACGCGAGTATGATTTCTGTGTTTGCAACAGCGAGATTTCGTTGCGCGCCTCTCTCGTCTTTCTCGCGTCGCGTTCGGCTCTTGTGCGCGTGGGACGGGTATGCAAGTGCATCTGGTATATAACGAAGGTCGCTCGTACACTAGCTTGTCTACCGGCTGATGATACCCCCGTCGAATGATGCGCACCTACCTGCTTCTCGTATACGCCGAATACCATTCCCGATACCCCTCGGGCGTCGCAGCCCGAGATCAGGCCCCGGTAGCCGCGCGCTTCTAATATATTATTTTCTCTCGCTCTCTCGAGATACCTGCCCTCCCGGTCGGTGGTACTTATCGAATTTTGTAATATTAATTATTCCCAATTTTCTTATTTAATTCGTGGGCGAGCCGTGCCATTAGTGCAGTGGAATGGTGCCCGAAGCTAAAAATTTCAACGGCTACAACATTCAAACTTGTTTTTATTGTTGTCCTTTAAATATAGCCCGTGGAAGTACAATTATTTGCATCGTGGTCTCTCGTCTAATTATCTCGCAAAAGTGCACGTAAATATCGGACATCAAGGACAGAAATTTACAAGATTATATTTGCACTCTGTCATTTATCAATGTCATATATATATATATTACTCTATTCTTTATCGTTCGATTTTATGTTAGATAGCGTTTATACTTGATTATAAGTCCTTAATTTGGTTAAATTTATTATTTGGACAAATAAGAAGATTAATGATTTTCGAGATCTTAACCAGAGCAGAGCTGCAGGTTCGCATATATCAATAATGCAATAAATATCACAGAAAGACAATTTTTCCCGAGCGTAAAAGACAAGCAGGTATGTCTCTTTGTCCCGATTACGAAAGAAGGCCGGTCTTGGCTATGATTTTCACATTTTTCGAGCGAGTAATAGATTCATAAGACAACCCTCCTTATGTAGTCCACTTTTCCTTCCGTTCGACCCGCTTGACATTATTTATGATCCCGATATAATCGAGAACTATATCGAATATACAGCGTAAATAGCGTATTTTCATTGCGCATATAATTCATAAGAGAAATCGCCACCTGCTTCGTGTACCGCACCGCGCCGTTATTGCGTTTAATAACTTTTACAGTGCGCACCCGACATTTCGCCGTCGCGAACGGCGCCTATAAAACGGTACGGTAATAGTAATATTAATCGATTATTGCGCTAAATGATAGTTCACGCACTGTGACGTTGAAAAAGAGGGATAATAATCACGCGCGCACGCGGCATAAAGAAAAATCGGTATTGTGCAGGTAACAATCATTCATGACACCGTTCTGGCGCCGTGTTCGCAGCCTGTTCGCTTGAGTGGCGAATCAATCATATCGTTATTGTGTTATCTTTCCGCGTGACGATTGCGCGCGCGCACGCTAGAGAGATACGGGACAGTGATCTCGATAGCGAAACGGAGGCAACAATTTTCGAACCGATCTTTTCATCACGTAGAATTATATACAATCGTGACGTGAACGAATACTCCTTTTTCAACGGTATCCGTCTGATAAATCGACAGTTTCCATTTTTTATTCACCTTATTACTAATTCAAGATGCGAATTCGAAAGTGGCTAAAAGCTTTAACATAAAAATAACCATTACGTTTTCTTAATTTGATCTCTCCGTCATTGAACTACATGTTTGTGAGTGTTTTCGGGCATGGCACTCCGCAGAAATGCGTGGCTAATGTGGTACAGGAAAATATCACAATGGCGACGAAATAAAATTGGAGATCGCACGCGATCAATGCCAAATGCATCGAAGAAGCGGACCAACGAAAGAGCGCTTATTTGCATATTCAACACCCAGTCGTGTTACGACAATAAAATGCCGCTAAACACGTGTTCCGCGGTACGATACGGCGTGTCCCCCGACGCCCCGGTACCATCGGGACGTTCTTTCGATACGGGTCGTGCTTCTTCGCGAACAGGTAACACACGCCACCGACCATAATCGCAAATTACCCGGGTACGCTGAGCATGTGTACGCACTCGCGATTACACGTTTCTTCGTTTACTCGATACGGAAGTGTCGCAAATTGACTCACTCGAAAGGTCTCGCGTGAAAGTCCTATATATAGTTTGACAGCGAAATGACGAATAGATATACGCGAAAGTTCCTATTTACATACGTAGCGAGCGACAGACTCGCAGTACCTTTTACCGCAATCCCTCGATCCGCGATCATGAGTTCGTTCATTTCTATTAGACTTATTAACACGTTGACTATCATAATAGTCATCCGTCTTCCACCTGATTTTCAGTTGACGCTCTGGTAATCGTTGGTAATCGGCGTTATTAAAAAATTTTTAAAACACTTATGAAAAGATAAATGCTATTTAATATAAAAATTTGAATGACATAAATGACTAGATAACAATAAAATGCTCGAAAAGTTCGATACACTACTCATGAGAATATATTCTCATTTAATCATATTACACAATAATTTTATCATTATATGCTTATAATAATAATAAAAATTCTACTCTCTGAGCAAATAACGTGTTAACAGGTATATAAAACTATATAACTAATGCTCACTAATACTTTCTCTGCATCAATTAACGCCTTATATGTACATGTATAAAGCTGAATTAATGCTTCGAATATTGACTTAAAGATGACTAACGACCAACGGTTCATTATCGTTCCTCGATAAGCCGCACAAAGGACGCGAATCGTGCCGTACCGCTGGCAAGGCCCGCGAGCAATTCGCGCCAGCTATGCTCGCGCTTGCCGAGCGTGCGTGGGCGCGAGCGATTGTCTGGCGTGTCTCCTTTTTGCGCCTAGATCGCTCGCGGCAAAAATGAAAATAGCTCGGCTATATGCGCTCGCGGCTAAGCCTTACCTCGCGGGCCGCGTACGTTACCTACGTGGGCCCGGCCGCGCGCGAAAGGGCGGACAGCCGCGTGTACAAAGGTGTCTGTATGCGTGCGCGCGTGTGCACGTCAAACCGCGTCGCTTAATTCTACTACCGATTTATGTATACCGCCGCCGTATCACACGACGCGCGCATACATATATGCACGCACGAGACGGCTTTATGCGTCGCCGGTTTTGTTCCGTGCGTCAAATGTCATGCAGACACCGGCCGCTCAATGCGCTTGGAGGTGTCGTAATTTCAATTAAAATCAGATCGAAGCGTGAAAAAACCTTTTTAGCGCGAAATCGATAAGCATCGATCGGTTCTATCAGCTGTCAGTTTGAACAGGTGGTTATGAGGTCATTTCAATTTTCAATAAAGCTACTGTTTTTCCTTTACGTCTATCTCTCGCTGCGATCTTGCGAGAAAATATGACTTTGTACGAGGTGCACGAGTTATAAATGTTCTTATTGATAAAAATGCACCTGCTATATCTTGGTATATTTGTTTTTCAAGAAATATTAATTTAGCCACGGATATTGCCAAGTTTTTGTCGAACGATCGAGGTATCGCGAACTCTCGAGACGACGAATGATAGATTTTGCCGCACCCTGCTGTACATGTCGAGATTATGTATATTGTCACGCTGATTGGCGTCGCGTAGTTATGTTGAGTTTATACGTCTCTCGCATAATAGACACGACACGACCGATGTCAAAGAGAGTCGATAGTCGACTCCCCTCGCAGCGGAACGCTGCCGTGTGCCACGCGTGGCACGGATTCAACGGGAAACCGGGCCCCGGGCACCACTAGTATATTTTGAAACCGGTCCCCGCGAGAGGTCCGGAATGACACCTACGCTTTTACGCGCGGCTGGCGAAATCGATCGAGGCGCGACGAATTTCGCTGACATACCGATTTCCAATCGGCACGAGCGGCGAATTTCTCAATAGGCGTGTACAATAATTTAGCTGCGCCTGATAAGAAACGAATAAAAATCTGTGAGAGGTAGAAATCACTCAATTTTTATTCAAAAACTAAATTAGATGTTTCGTTGCAAATTTAAGATTACTCGATCATCTATATCGAAACAGTTCGATTAAAATACATATAGCTTCTAGCGCAGAATTATCAGACATTAGACTGGATCGGATTAAATTGCGAGACATCAGTTCTCGCGACTCCGGTTTATAACGCTGCATCAACTAAATCAACTTCAAAGGAGATCCACCTTGGTGTCGAGAGACGAGACGCGATTTTCAATGTATATAACTTTTGTTCGAAAGCTTAATTACTTTGTCACGTATCCGAGCACGTATAAGTGTCTTATCTCGCGATCATGGGGCCGAGACCAAAGGATGAAGTGTGGAAGACCGCGTTTCGTGGGAATCGATTCAACGGCGATACGATCGCCGTCGTCGTTAATTCCCATCAGGCATCGCGAGTGTGATACTAATCCGGCAGTCGGCCCGGTCCCGAGGCGAGGAGAAGGACACGGTCCGTGCCGTGCCGGTTCCATGCGCGTTTTCTTATTTCGAATAGGGCGCAAAAACGTTTTAATCTGACGCAAGAATGGGTGCCGTGACACGGCTTCTTCGTTAGGTTGCACCCACGAAGAGGAACGTAACTGATACTCGCCCGCATATGATCGGATAAATCCTCGACTCGATGTCGACTCCTCGTCATCTCGCCATTTCTCCGTGTCTGTAACTGATCTCTCGCTGTCGTCACTGATCTCGTATCGGGCTAAAAATAAAAAAAATGTAATAAATCGAAAAAGACGCCGAAGCCTTAACTTTCTAAGAAATTATTCGTTCTTTTTGAAAGAACGCTGATGTCTGTTAAGAAAGAAACTACATATATTAATATTTAGAAACTGACACAAGTACATAATGTATTCGAAATGTACCAGTTTTTAGGCTTACAAGTTATTAAAAATTGCATAATGATATTAACTGACTTATTTCATCTTATTATAGAACAGAGAGACTGTAATTCTTTGAGCGCTTCCAGCTCGTAAGGATAAAACCTCGGATAAAACGCTTTACGCGCCTTTCGCGTATTATCATAAGAATCACGCGTTTATGCGATCTCGCGCATTATCGTAAAAGATACGCGTGGGAAGGCATAAAGAATAGCGATAAGGCTTCGCCTCGGCTTCGCACGATTCAATTGAATTGCGGTAGCTGCTGCTATACACAGGGGCCATTGTGCGCCCTCATAATATATGCGATTCAAATGAAATTGTAACGAACGTAGTAAGTTGGAGGAAGCAAACAGCGCTGATTTTTTTTCTATATTCAGACGCCGCGCGATAGCCGCTTTCTCTCGTTTTCTTTCCATTCCTCTTCTTTCTTCGAGTTTGTGGCAGTTATAAAGTATTGTGCCATTTACAAGCACGCGAACGGACGGACAGCTTCCCTTTATCCTATTCAAAACTCGCATTATCTCTAGATTGGAATTCACGAATTTTAGGGGAGATCCTCCTTTCTGGTATCAAGACGTCCTCTGAATGGTCGAGTCAGCTGTCCGCTATGGTATTTTTGACGTCGCCGACTGTTGGACCGAGCAACGTCTCTCGGTCGAACGCTACGGCCAGGGATTGCAGCTTTTCACCTCCGCCTTAAACGGGATAATTAACCGTCTTTGCTCGCTTAACGGTAAAGCACGATATTTCAGGTTGGAGCGCGGCGGCGGCGCGGCGGCGGCGGCGGCGGTACCGGGCACCGGTCATATATTGTATCCAAAGGCAGAGTGCAACCTCTCGCGCGCACGTAAGCCGCCCCTACGGCTCTGCCCCGCGCATTACGCACCTTGTAATTTCGTCCAATTAAAAGCGGTCGATAGTGATAGTCGAGAGGATGCGGCGTTCAACCCTAGAGAGACTGCGGACGCATTCCTATTAGCGCACCCGCAGAAAAGACTTCTAGATACAATGCTATTACTCTTCAATCTATCATAAAACAGGATCGAAATAGGGCCAATCATATTTTGTATTGAAAGAAGAATATTTTAATCTTAAATAGAGAAATTCTTAAATCTAGAATAAAATAATCTTGATGCTATCCCTCTAATTTTCTCAGAAAGATTTAGATAGCAATTTGTAATAATCTCATAATATTCTTGATTCAACTATAGACAGATCTGAAGGAAATCTTATTCTATACTCTTGCGGAAAAAAATTTATACACTGAGAAAAAATGTTCTGGATTTTATGTGACTTTATTTATTAAAATGAAGAAAATTTTTCTTTTTATTATTAGTATATTTTTTCTCAGTAAATACACATATACTAATAAAAATGGAAATTTTCTTTATTTTAATAAATGGAGTCACATTTGTATGGAAACTAAAATATTTACTAAAATCCAGGACATTTTTTTCTTAGGGTAGATTGTCAGGAATCTTATGTTATTATTCCAAGTTTCTTTTTGCGATAAAATAAAGTAAAGGTTTTTGAAACAGATATTATGAGCGAAAACACAGATATTATTTGGTAAACTTTTATTCATAATAAATCAGATCCACCACAGGTACGAACACGTTACTCGCGTATGGCTGAGAGAACGAGACGTCTGTCGTAGCATAGATATTAATTAAGGCAAAGAAAAACGTAAGACGAAAAAGGTTGTTGTACAATAGCCTTTCATGACTTACGTTTTACTCTGCCTTACTTTATATCCACGACTACGACGTTGATGTAAATACTTACGCTTCGTTCTCGGTCAACGGTAGCACACATCGGTTTCGCGCTAAATATTGTGGCGCTAACACGGCTAACATCGCGTGAAGATTTAGTCTAAACGCAATAATATATAAGCTTAAATTTATATAGATTACTCTTGTTTCAAGATATTAAGTCAATCTTATTTTATTCGACAGAGGAGAATAGGAATTATTAATTTAATCTTAATATTGTTTTATTTTTATACTGCTTCAGGTTATGATGACATTAAACATGTTAATATTTTTTGTCTCGTTATTAGAAATCCTTTCTGAGAGTGCATGGTATAATAGTAATTAAGTGTAATAAATAGAACATGAAAACCATTATGATCAATCAACTCGTTGCTTCAAGGTAACGTGGCAGAAATTGATAACAGAGTCATATCTGTGTATAACACTTACTACTCGAAAACTTTAGTAAACGTTTTTTAAGGTGGTGTATATTTGTAGTCGTTGAATCTTTGACACTAATTCGGGTATGAACGTCCTCCCAATGCGGGTAAAATGGATCGTAAGGCATCATTGTTTTCCGTTTATCTACAGTGGTTCTTAGCCAAGAAAAGGTCCAAAAATAATTGAAATTAATTGTGCAACTATATCATCAGATTTAGTTGTGTCGTTTATCTTCTTGAACTGGATAAAGGAATCCTCTATTCCCCCTTCATTGCTCCAATCATTGTTCCAATACCTCGGATAATTATATAAATAGTTAAAATTATAATTTGGGCACGGTCTGTTGTCGTTTCTTCTGTATGGATTTTGCACACAGGTAACGAAAGGTGGTTGAGATTGTACAGAAGTAGGTGTTGCCGCCGTATCGGTATATTGGTAAGCTTTCGGTGTCATTTCAGAGTAAAAAGGAATTTGTAATGTCTTGTGCTGGCTTGGCTCTGCCGTGTTGATCGTGTTCATATTTATGATTTCCTGTAACATACATAATGCGTTTTATTAAAATTTGTTAAAAAATGTTTCGTTCTTTCTCTTTTTTTCTAAAAATATTATATAAGATATTTTGTATCATAGACCATACGAATATTTATATATTTTACATTGCAGAAATAGTATATTGTGCACCAAAGGGCGAAAGTAGCGTTTTTCAGACGAGTGTGAAAAGGCGAGGGCGGCAAATCACATGAGTCCGAAAAAGCTTTCGACCCGAGGTGCACACGATATTTTTCACAACACCTTTTTATGGAAAATGTACGACTTTTGAATGCCTGTAGAGTGTATGCGTTTAATATTCCATTCGTACAGTTTGTACGCGCGATGTAGTTAAATAGAAAGAGAAAAAGAGAGTGATGCGGAGTCCAGGGGCGAAGCTCCTGGTGGGGGGTGTGTGGGGCCAAGCCCCCCACATAACACAAAACTAAAATAATAATAAAATTTCAAAAAGAAATATAAATAATTTTCGAATAAGATATAAACCGTTTTCGGTCTAAGCTTAGATCTTAGGCAACTCAATATTAATTTTTGTGTATATGTATTATTATAATACATATATACATATATATTCCAACTTATTACTGCACGCCGATCACAGTCGGATATAAATAATTTTAATTATTGCAATAAATCTGATTAATTTGGGATTTTATTTAGGGATATTATGTAAATAGGTTTAATTAGTTATCTCATTAGTGATATTATTAAGAAAAAATAATTCCAAATCAGTAGTGTTTTAATACAAGTAATTTTTGAAATAGTAATTATTTTTTTATTTATTGAAATTAATATAATTTTTACAAAGAAAAAGTCTTATTAGTTAGTGAATTTAATATTTACATTTTTCAAATTGGAAGATCGGATTATTTTCTCGATTTTATATTGCCCGTTACTTTACTTTTTGCCCGCTATACGGGGCAGAAAGTACCAATTTTTCTCCCTAGAGAGGAAAGTAACAACTTTCCTCTCTGTTTAGCGGGCGGAAAGTAACAACTTTTCTCCCTGTTTAGTGGGCGGAAAGTAACAATTTTCCTCCCTGGCGTGAAATTGGCCACTTTCGCCCCTCTCTACAGACATGGAAAGTCGGACTTTCCGTGGAGGTGTTGTGAAAAGAATATTTTTTAAACTTTATGAAACACATTCATAATGTTCGAAAAATGTTCCATTTTCAATATTAAAGTTGTGCACATAGTGCATTTCATTAATCAGATTTAAATTGAGAAATTTAATTAAATTTTTAGATTTTAATTGAAAAACATTTGCGCAAGAAATCCATATTGTCCCGGTCGTAATAATCAATTAAATTTCTATAGGACAAAAATAAACATTTTTAAGCACATAAAACTTTACTACTTTACTACTTTACTATTATACTTTACTACACATAAAAATTTACTACTATAATCGTTATCGTCCGATTTCCACAAACTCGAAGATATTGCGCGAATCTCATAAAAAGTCTATATTAAAATAAATCGTTGCAACATACCTCGTCTTGGGCGACGTATGAAGGTTGCGTATGACGATTCGTATAAAACTGGTGAATTATACTTTGCATTGTCTTGGAAAAGGGCATGTTGTATGTACGTCCAGGGTGCATATTTTCCGTGTAAAAACCGAATGAACGTGGATTTGTTACATAGTCATTAATCTGACGGTTTTCCACCCGCTTATCTGAAATTGAACAGTTTACATTGAAGCGTATTAATATATCGGTATTAATATATCGGTACAATGATTTATGTTCCCGTCTCATTGGAACTCGTATAAGCTGAAGTTACACGACTTTTAAGATAAGCGGTGCATTAGGTTATTATTTGAAGATGTCAATATTTAATCTTGTTCTATGAAATATTTACCAGTAGTATCAGTAGGCTCATGTTCTGGAAGTAACGAGTCGATGGTTGTAGGATGCTTGGCGTCAGTTAAGGGCGACTTCGCGGTCACATCCTTGTCATGTGCAACGACCTCAGATTTACTCGATTTAGTGCTTGCAGAATCCGATCTTTTCCTTCGGTTGTGTACCATCTGGAGAAATATCATTCTTATGAAATATTCAGTAACTTACATGATCAATACGTGTACAAAAACACGACAAATATTAGCGTTTTGTTATATAATTAACTCAAAGAAAAGCTGTTTGTCAATAATACAGTGACGTACATATTTATCGCATAAGCAAATTGCTAGGTGTTACATACAGGTGTTTTTAATTAAATATTACACTTAAAAATATCAAATTAAATAAAATTTGAACTTTCAATGAAATAATAGTAATATAAATAAAATATTGCGAATGTGTTAAGTTAACGAAACGTTATATTTATACTATTTTCTCAGATCAAATAATAGGATAATGAGCATTTACCAAAGATTGAGGATGGCCGACATACACCGAGGGCCGTACATATCCATGACCTCCTATTCTTGCGAAATGCACATGGTGTGGCCTCGGTAGATAATGGTGGTACGATGGATGATATGGATAGCTTAACACATGCGAACGAGCATCGGCTTGGTTCGATTCATAGGGATACACCGTCTGAACTCCCGAAAGATATTGCGTCGATTCCTGGTTCGGTAATTGATCTGCGCGATATTGCTCAGTTGGAGATTTTATCCAGGGCCGCGAAACAGACTGATGTTGCAAATAGCGTGGATTCCTATCGTATTGATGTTCATACCCGGGTTGAACGAGGACATTAGCAAGTACGATACTTGCTAATGAGATAGTCACTGTTAAGAACTGAAAAAGAATGATTAAGTAAATTTTATGCAGATTGTTCTTGAATAGATATTCGATATGGCAGAAATTTGTTCCCTAAATTATTTATTTACTTAATAATTTAAAATTATTGGGAGAGAGATTACATATTTATGGATTTACTATGGAATATTATTTTATTAGTAGATAAAAATCGAATTAAAGGAAAAGTAAAATGTAGAAAAGAAATAAACGTTTTATTATATATACGTATTGATTTTTACAAAATTTATGTCTAACGGTGATGACATATGACTTTATGCAGAAGTTAAAAACTCATAAAAATATTAAATAAATATAATATGTCATTTAACATATGTCAGAAAAGTTTACTCACTAATCCTCGGTGCGAAAACATCGTGTTGCTCTTACAGTTTCACTTGATGTGACTAACGCGATTCCTCAGTGGACTAACTTAAATAACCTGAAAAATCGCTGATGTTATGTTGAATTTTCCGCATTCCATAATGTCGTCAGTTTGCACATTGTGAAATCGTTTCGAGGCAAAAATACGGACGTCGTTAAATTTTTAAAATCGTTGCTGCAACTTGGTGATTGACTAACTGGCCTAAATTTTTTAAAATTTTATTCAGTTTATAATTCAAGATTTTTTCAATCTTATAAAATAAATAATTCGCTAAACATGTAGCTATATTAATTGGCAGTATGTGAAGTGATAATGTGCCATGTATATATTTTGACAGACAATTAGGTTTCCTCGTTGACTTAATTAATGCTTAATTGTAATAAAATTAATTCACTGTTACGTGCGTATTCTTGTCGTTCTTACGGTAAGCATTATGGAACGACTGGACAACAATTCGTACTCTCTAAATCTGAATTACTAAATAGTCACTGATATCAGTGACTATTCACAGTAATATTTACTGATTCAGATTTAGAGAGTAACTTCCGTTTAATAAATGCGCTTTTCCCTAAATTTCGGGTGAATTAATTACATGTAACGGCAATATCAGACTGCAACGCAAGATGATACAAACAAAACGGCCTACTGCAGCCTAAATTTATCAGTAAAATTCTTATTACGTTATTGACAACCAACTTGAAAGAGGACGCGGCGGA
The DNA here is from genome assembly GCF_030848805.1 of Temnothorax longispinosus. NCBI lineage: Eukaryota > Metazoa > Arthropoda > Insecta > Hymenoptera > Formicidae > Temnothorax > Temnothorax longispinosus. The sequence goes on along the minus strand of NC_092362.1, from coordinate 17,875,184 downwards.
ACTCAACTGTTTTAGAACTGATCGTACAAAAGACCGAATTTATTTCGCGATAACGTTCATTCAGATGTAAACCTGCTTTCAAGTTAACGAACGTCTATCACAGATTTGTTGTCTCATCAACCTGCTGTTTTTAAGGATGTAAGTAGCTAGAAATATGGATTTCTTTATAACATAAAAGTCAATCCAATATTTATAATCCAGTCTTGAGGAGTCGAGACCATCAATTCTACATTTTTGCACCGATATGAAAAAATTATCGTAATTTCGACGATGCAATATTCACTGTATAATGGAGGCTTTTTGAGAATCGACGATGACCCGCAGGATGATTCGTCTTCCTTATCTGCATGGGCTGGATCTGCGCCGCGTGCGGCCAATAAAAAAAATGAGCCGTTAAATGAGATCACGACGGTGTATATGGTATTTAAACGATCTCATAAATTATTATAAATAGGGATTGCGAGAGTGATTCCTAGTCCGACAACAAGCTACGAAAATTATCCGCCCGATGCATGTAAGCCGGCGCACCTGCTCTCTCTCCTTGCACGCACCGTCTCGCCGTCGCGCGCGATAAGGGGAATCCAATTTAAACGACACTCTCGTAATTTTATATGGAGCGAACAAGCAATAAAATTCATTTTCGCAGAAGCACGGCCGAACGGCCGCGCGCGCCCTATAGTTAGCCAGATGAAATCATCAAATTCGAAAGTTATATGATAATTTTAATCGCAGACAGGTTCATTGACGTTCCCGGCAGTAATAATAATAATAATAATGTAGCGAATAATAAGATAATGACGTGCAGCGGTGCCGTATCGGGGAATAATGTTCACGTACGTTAGTACTCACATATGACCTATCATCGCAAAGATCTATCGAGTGCCAGCCACGTATTTTCGTCCCAAATTATTTCTACATGTAAAACAAACATGTATACGTTGTTATATTTTATTAGAGAGCAGAAATCAATGTACTGGCATGGACTCAAGCGTTTAAATTTTATAATACAGACGTAAATTAATTGCGCCGTAAGAATAACCGGATTGCGCTCGTGCATATAAATATCCGAATTTATGTGCACGCCGTTAAAAGCGTTATGTAGACAAGTGTATATTTGCGCTGCGCGGCATAGTAAATCGTCAAACAATAGATTTGTCCTGGGTGCAATTAACATTTCTGCTAAGTTTCGTATCTCGCGAAGCGGGAAGAGGCTCAAAGCGAGCTCGTGCTCACGCCGGCCTTAGCGCTCATTAATAACGCGATTATTAGGCGCGGCGCCAATTTACGCTATTCAGATTTTAACCCAATTGGCATCGGACAATCGGCCGCACCGCGAGCCATTTTACCTTCCCATGAGATTTATCTTCTTCTTTCTTGCGATGCACCGCGTGGCTATGCTACCTCTATAATTCTTCCTCTCTGTTTTCGTTTGCGTAGCTCGTGCTCGTCGAATAAATTTTTACCCGTCACCGACAGCCTCGGCGTGCTACGCCTACGCGTCCATCGAGATACGAGAATAATACGCCCGGAAAATAATACTCGCACTTCGAGGACATATAGAAGAGACTTGCGCCGAAAATGTCTCTTTTGCAAAATAATTCGATTGCTATTCAATCATCACTGATTTCTTTTTCATATATTATTTTTATTTTTATTTTACATCAAATGTCTCTCCAATAACTTTTGAAAGCTTTTAAACATATATTGACTTAAATATATCGTTATTTGTAGTTTTGTTAATAGAATTATCTTTTCTATCCATTAATCGTGCGATACCTTCTATGTTTCCAGGTGGGAGCTAGGGGCACAGGCGAAAGCAGCATTCCGGAAAAGAGCTCGCTTGCTCGCGCACAGCACGTTTGCGTGGGTGGAAGGTCGAAACAGGATTCACGGATCAATGTGTTTTTGTCGACGGAGGCGAAAGGCAGGACGTGTAAGAAATTTTGACATAAATCGCTCTTGGGAACTTTCATTGAACGTAATTGGATCGCGGCCAATTGCTGGCCGGCTCGTCATCGATGGGCGAAAGGTCGCCAGAAATCGATTCTTATGCCGCGGGCGAGCACCGATCGCGCTCGTTGATGGCAGGACGTCTCGCGAGGAAAGAAAATCGGGACGAGCGATTTGCCGGAGAACAGAAGAGAAAGGATATCGATATAGTCGCGGAAGCGGGCAGCGTCCGCTCGAGATCGATATCGAGAGCCTCGCGAATTAAATCGCGATGTGTGCCGGCGCGCTTCCGGTTAACGAAGATTCTATCGCGAAGTTGCGATCGCCAGCAGCTATCCTCTCGCTATCCTATCGATACAACGCGTATCTCCTTTTTTCTTCGCGCGTGATTTCTAATAAGATTAAAGAGCCGGTTGTGCCAGCGCGCGCAAGCCGGCACTGTAACAAATAGATCGTAGCGTTTGCAATAATAACGATCGCAACTAGGCCGCGGCCTAGGCGTGTAAAGCTAAGCCGTTTTGAAATACCGAACAGCCGGATAATTGCAGCGACAGGTGGCGTTGGATTGAGATCAGAATTTTTATTCATGAAATTTGCAAGCGCGGATGCTTAATGCCCGGCTCGGGTAACTCACATTGGCGTATTATCGAGCGGATAATCATCACCGATTCTGTCTGCGGCCTCTTTCTTATTCTTCATAATATATGTAAGAAAAGAAAGCTTTTCTACTCTCTTGCGATATATTTTTCTAAAATTTATTTAATTCCCTCTCTCTCTCTCTCTCTGTCTCTCTTTCTCTTTTCATTATATACGACTTATCCTTTCAGTTCTTATTCTTTCTGCATTCGTATTAAGTCTAATCTCCGATTATATATGGATTAACGTCAGTATCGATTAATAAGCACACCAGCAGAGATGTATTAAGATTAAGGCAGTAAAAATCGCGGCGCGGTCCTTTTTCTGCGGATCACGTTGACACTTTGTTTCCAGTTGCTGTTATCATAAATTTATCAGGATCCCGCAACTCGGCAGGGTATGTGTTTCTAGTCACATCGTCCGTCTAATAATCGACCGATCAAGCTACGAACCGTACGCAACATGCCTCGCATTACCGCGAACTCAACGTTTGGGATTTACATACAATCGCACGACTTGACGCAGCGTTTCGCGCGTTTTCGACGCTCTCTTCTTAGACGCTGCGTTTGTATCACTGTTCGATTTCCTGAAGCCGGTGACATTTATTACATTGACTCTACGCACGATTCAGCTACTAAACTTTTTCATCACGAATCCTCTACGGAAATGCCTGAATTATTTGTGTAAAAACATTCGAAAATTGCACGTTTACAAATAAGAAAGAAATATAATTTTATATTATTTTTTAGAGGCAAGTTTTATTTGAACATAATCATAAATTTTTAAAGAAAAAAAAGGAAAACTAATGAAAATGTAAATTAATTAATATGATGTAAATAGATAGGCTTTGATAGAAATAAAAAATATATATAAAAATAAAACGAAAACACCTTCGACCGCGTTCGAAGGTCTGTCGATAGTATAGATGGCTATCGGAATTATGGCTCCAAATTGAGCGTTATATGCACATTATAATATATCGACCGGGGTATACTTTTTTTCGGGATCAGGCCGACGAATCATCCGCGTTAGTGATGCGCCCTGGCGAAGTTCACGTTCAGAGGACCGTTACGCGAAGAAACAGCTATAAATCTGCTGGATCGACACTGATTGCGTCCATAAATCGATCGACTTATTAAATCAATTAAATCGATTTATTAATTTTGACGCAGAAATCGCGGGACCGGTCGCCATCTCGCCAAGGTGATTGATTTATCGGCCTTAATCAATTTCCATGCCGAAAGTTTCGCATGAATAAGTAATTCCTCTCCCTGCGTGGTCCTCGGCTATTAGCAAGTCGTCCGAATATTACGGATATTATCCGGACGACTTTCGGCGTCGTGACGCAGCGCGCTCCATTTTTCAAAATGACCAGAATTTCTCGAGAGGAGGAAGGATCGTTACGTTAACCCTTACGGAAGAGACACGGTTTCGTAATGGGGTACCGCGAAAGCTGATATAAAAGATAAATGATATAAAATGAGACAAATTTAAAAAGCTGTTTAAAGATCCGCTGCGCAAAGAGACGTTGCGCTCTCAAGCAATATCCGGAAAATAAAATAATGCATTGATGCTATGTCTGCAGATCATTCAGTACACGTGTTATTAATCATTTACGCACAGTTTTTTTTACAAACATCCCATTTCCTAGTTTGATGGATTCTAATGTTAGATAGGTGGTTTAGAGCCATTACTTATCCTTCGATTTTATCTGTCCGTGACTCCCGGTCGTTGTTTAGACACGTTATACTTATACAGCGATCTTAGTCACGATGATCTGTTATCGTCGCGAGATAACAACATTGTGTAATACACAGCGGTACCGATCGCTCCTGTCGGTCGCTACTGGAAGGTCGGCAATACGTGTCGATGACTATCTGAATGACACTCGACTGTCTTCGAGTGCTCCAATTTGTTTACAGACGCGCGCGAGTATTACCTTGATAGACCTCCTGTCGAGATCGACCATTTTAAGTAGCATTCAGAACTCTTAAATCGCGTTGAAATTATGGTGAGAATAGAGATCCGTGTCTGATGTCTTTCCTAAAAGCTTTGTGGAGTTTAAATTAGATTTTGAGAGATTAACATCTAGCTTTTTTTTCTTTTGAGTAGCTAATGATACTTTCGTGAAATGTGATCGATTACATATTGACTCATTAGAAAGATTAATATTGTAACAATATCATCGAACGATTATAGGTATTATTAGTATAATTATATGAGGCGCTCGGTGAATACGAACCCGTGATTAAAAATGAGCCGTGACGATGTTTTTACAAGCACTTTTTATCGAGGATTCTCTCCGATATGGAAGATTGTGAGCTATGAACATGATGCCTTTTGAATTAACGATCGCTGTGAACGCACCTTTAATTGTCGGACCCTGCCAACTCCGCGGGATGCCATGCCTCGAGTCAAGCATTCCTGACACCCTGAAGTGACTGTCGGAACCAGAAATGGAAGGCGAAAGAAGGAGAAGCAGAAAGAGACTAAGAGTTAAACCAAGAGACCGAGAAAATATCTAGAGTTCCGTGGCAATAAAAAGACACTCTCGTCATCTTCGCTCATTATTTGCGTCCGACGATTATCCAGAATCAACAATCACGTAATAACACCTTCGTCGGAGTCTTTAGGCTCGCCAATTGGTGTCCTCACTTGGTGCTAAAATAAGTGCCTCACGGCGATTCAGTAATCTAATAGTTTTTATCTAGAGCACTACGTGTGATTTCTGTTTTATTTATCTTGTTTATCACAGAGAAAGAGAGAGGGAGGAGGAGAAAGTATTGTACTAGTAAATTAGCGTGATTTCGCTGCGTATTAAAAATATTTTTCGTGACGAGGATGGATTTCACACGAGAATGCAATGCGGAAATTTCAGGAGGGATCTCCGTCCCGATCTCCCCACTTTACGCCGCTTTGGTCACCGTGCTCGTTGACTCTCTTAGTAACCCCATAATGCACCGGCATTGCGACGCCGAAATGACATTAAGAAATAACGGCGCCTCAGTCTCCTCGTAAATACCACACGCGACCGCTCAAGAGTGTGCCTAGCGCCTTCTTGAAATACTTAGTCTTCGACGCCACACATAGAACTCCAACTGATCTCACCTGATCTTTTACCAAAAGAATTCTCTAAGTTTATATAAAATTTTGTACTACTTTTGGAAAGTGAGAGTCATCTTTGGAATTTATTCCGAAATATGCCACTCAAGAATTGGATTTTAATATATAATGTGCAATTGAAATAGTCTTGAGTATTTATCTCAGGAGTTTCAACACAGACATGAGATTCTCTTTAGAAATTCTTTTTGTGTAAAAAGGGTACTATGTTAACTGCACAAGAACGGTCGTGGATAATATAATAGCGGATTGTTACCGTTGTAGTCTCGTACGTTGTCGTAAATACGCGTGTAGTAAAGCATGAAAGCTAATCCGCGCAGTTTTCCAGCGTCGTCGATTAGCCGTTAGTTAGAGAAGAATTACGGGAGGGAGAGACGGAAGAAATCGCGCGAACAGAATCAACGACGTGCGAGTACGCGCCAAAAGTCGTCTACGACGGCGTCTCGGGCGTATACTGTTGGTCGGCGGTCGAGGAAATAAGAGTGCATCTGCCGCAATCCCTGACGGAAATAGTAGCCAGACTACAGACGGAGTCTCGTTGCACGATATTTTAAGTGATATCAAGTTATTAATACCACGCGATAGGTATCCCGCGCCTAAATATACATTTTTGGCGCGAGCCCAAGTCATCCCCGGCTGGTTTTAATCGCGGGGGGATAATGTTTTACTCGATAATTGGAAACTGTTGGTTTCTCGCGTGGTCTCTCCCTCGGTACATCGGCACTTGACAACTTTTAATTGGGTCTTATCGATGTTTACAATACGTCTCACATCTGCTATACTGTATGCCATCTCGATATTCATCGGGGAAAATAGCGAAGTATCCAGATACTTTAACGAATCCTTAAAGTTTGATCGTTCCTTCAAGCATTCTTTCATGGTTTTTTTAATTCTTTTTTCGTCTTGCGTCAGGCAAGATATCACTCCCCTGATTTGATAATATTCGGTATTGTTATGATATAGTTCCAAAAAAAGAAGGAAATTATCTATATTTTTTAAATATTATATTTATACATATATATATCATATTTTACACAGTTGCTTTACGCAATTATTAAGCGATCGATATTTATTGGAATGATCAATCCTTCGCGATTAAATGAGAGACGACGGTTACGTCTCGCGAGAAGGAGGAGGTCAATGGTCTATCAAAAGACGGTCGAAGAACCCTCTCGCGACAGCTTTAATGGTGGGAGGGTTGGTAGTTAGTAGCTGAAGAAGCATCTGTTAGCGCCAAGCATTCACATGTAAATCAAGCACCACTAAGAGAAATAAACAATTGGAAACAAGCGTGCGAGACGAGCCTGACGTACGGGAAGATGCGCAAGCAAGTTTCTGCTTGAAGAAAAAAAAAAGGACGAGACGAGGAAGATCCGACGTCGAGTACGAGAAGGGTGCGTATGAATTAAAATCGTTGCTCGCAGCACCATTGTCACTCGATCTGTCCGATCTCATCCGTGAAAGTCACTGTAATATTATCTAAGATTCCGCGCTCCACTTTGTGAAAAGCAAAGCCTCCTGCATTCAGTGCCCGGACATGGGCACTTTCCGAGTAACGTTATAAATGTATTATTATACACGCATCAATGTTGGTGTAGTTGAATGGCTTCCAATTCGGCTCTTGGATCCTTTTCAACATGACATTATATATTATGAAACTTATTACAAAGATACGTGAAAGAATCTCCATCTCAGAATTTGAAAATATTCTTATTTTTTTAACGTAAGATTTAAGTTTAAAGCGAGCTTTTCCTTAGCATTTTAATAGTCCGTACTTTTTTATTAGACTTCAGTAAATCAGTAAATCGAAATATCCACATTTTATTGCGCCAAAAACAATCTCGATAGCTTAAGAATCGCGTCACGTAGGAAATAGCGGTCAAGGAAAAAGATTAAACGCCCGCTCGAAATCGGACTATAATTACCCGAAGAGTAAGGTCACCGCATTACATCGCCTCTCTACGCTGCGCATACGTATATTGAAGTTCGGTGAACCCACACGCTATCAATCTTGAGACGTAATCGTCGACATTTCATTAGAGCGGCACAATGTAGGCGCGCGAACAATTTCCGTTCGCGTTCCTCTCGGACGTATGTTCAAATATCGCTGTAACGGAGCGGCGGACGTTAATTCGCATCTTCCTAATTTCGAGTTCTCATTATTTATTCTCCCCGCGTTTCCAAATAAAGCGCAGCATGCCGTCTGCGTCTCTCTCGTATGGTTCGGCGGTAATTTCGTATTTTCTCTCGTTAAATCGACGTCATTATTGGTAGCTCGCGCGCGCGCTTTTGAAGGGCGAAAGTGCCAGTAATTGCAGGTGTAATACGTCCTTCGTTACGGACGATTTATTCGTTTCTGTTAGTCGCACGCAGAAGTCCGATCGCGATCTGTACAAATATTTCAGGATCTCGCCCCGGTCTTCGTTTCAGCTTGCGTTTCCGCCTTTTTCTTGTTTCTTACACTTCGATACTGGGACGCATCGCAGATATATGTTGACGTATGATAATAGCCAAGCAGCAGCAGCAGCTGGTTTTAACACTGTACGTCTTGTCGACTGCATTCTGATAACAGTAAATCCTTGTCAACTCTCTCTCTCTCTTTCTCTTTCTCTAACACGCCTTATGTTTTTGTATAAAATAAGAACATATTCCTATGCTTTAACATCTTCCGAAGTAATTTCAATAAAATGTTAAAGTATATCTCTCTCTCTCGCGACTTGTACAAATAATTTTATACACATCCCGGTCATTACATAAAATGTAAAATGTAAAGTAACGCTTCCTCTCTTGTGTATTTTAAGTTTATTAATTACAGCTCTGGTCGTATTCTACCGCCAAACGCGCGGCGCTTGAAAACTCACGATAACCGATACCGATAGTAGCGCCGACCTTGGCGAAGTGAGCGAGGGTAGCAATTTCGTCGCGACTTAATAAAATATCAAGCACAACTCTCGTTTCTCTCTCGACGAATCCTTTTCATCTAAACGAGCGGGTACGGGGATTAAAGTGAGTTCATTGAGAGTTTCTGAATCACGTTTGCCCCATTCCCGAGGGGCACACTCGTGCCCGCCAATTACGAGAGAAGCTGCTTCCCTCTACGGTTCTTCCCGTACTCCAGCCTCGCCTCCTGCTTGCAACCGCGAAGGTCACGATATGCGCTCGACCGCAGTTACCGGCCTCGGGGAAACAACGAGAACGAGAGGAGGTGACGGTGGGAGGCATCTGGGCACCTGGCCTTTAACCCAAACTCCTTCATACCGCGAGATCCGCGATCCTATATTGCTTTCCTTTTTATTTGTCTTGTGAGGTCATCGATTATTATTGTAATCGAGAATATGTTGACTGTGAAATTGTTGTGTGAGATATATATGTATCAAAAATCAATTATGTGTTGAAAAGATTTCAAATTTATAGGAAAGTGAGTGTAATCTTAGTCGAGCAATTTTAATTGTTTAATTAAAGTTACTTTTTCCATTAATTACAAATAACTTATTTTTTTAACACATATATTATGCCGTAAAATGTTACAGAATATAACTCTAAAAATCCATTAGAGATGCGCGAATCTAATAGAAACTTTTATCTTCAGATTCGAATCTTTTTGAATTTAAAGCCGAGTCCGAGTAATATTATCTGATAGAAATCGACGAAACCGAATACGAATCAAAATAGTAGAGGTGAATGAAAGATATCATGTGGTGTAACGCCAGCGTTATCAATCGCGTGTAAATCACTTTCGTTCCTTTTTATCTTTTAACGATAATAATATGAATCCTGTATTCCGATCTTGAAAATTTATCTCTAGCAAACAGCATAATTTCAATTTTTGTTGCAAGTTATCTTTAATTAAATAAATAATTCACACGACAGTCTTGTAATGAATTATTCTAGAAAAACAAGTAGTAATTTATCGAGAATTTCTAAGAAGCTAGCGTAAAACTTGGCATAAATATCGGTATGAATATAAATATCATTTATACGCGGTGAAGAGAGTGAAGTAGCGGTGGAGAATGACGTTGACCTAATTTCAGATTAGTAACTGTCGCACATGAAGATAGACCGCACATGTTTCATTTGATTTGTGTCATAGCACCACGAAGACAAGTTGTCCAAGCATCTCAGCCTTTCCCCATCTTATCTTAATTAGACCAGCGTAAACATAATAAATTGGATGAATGTTACTACGTATTGACAAAATGATAATTACAAATCCAATATATTAATTTTGATTGAACGATTAGATTCACATCCACTATAAATTTAAAATCTTTTTAACGCAATGCAGGATTTTAACCTTTAGAGCGCCGGCATTTGATGAGCTTTAATTCTCTTAGAAAGTCCTCAAATTGTTGTGCTTATATCTTATATATAACATATACAAAGTTCCGATCATACGTAGAGTCTATATTTAGGTTTTCCGGCGGTCTAAAGGTTAATATTATATTATTATACATATATATGATGATTATTACATTTCGATGATTATTATATCTCTAGATCTTTTCCATTCTTTATTGAAGTATTAACATATTTATAATAATATTGCAAATTTCTATTAAAATCTCCATCAGATATATATGGTGTAATGAAATAATGAAATAAGGTATAATGGTATAAAGGTATAATGACTATAATGAAATAAGAACCAAGAATGAATTATAACAAAACTGTATATATATAACGCTGAAAATCGATATAGAACAAAAGCTTGGAAAATTTGACTGTTAAAGAAGAAATCTGTCTGAGAGAATCTATTCCGATAAATCTATGAATCTAAAAGGAAATGTTGAAGAAACGCATCTATACGTGCTCGTGTCCATTCTCACGGACAACTTTCTTATAAATGACGTGTTTGTGTGTGCGCGCGCGCATCCGTGCATGTATGTGTTTGATTGATAAAAAAAATCAATCTTCCTGTAGAAAGTCGCCGTAAACACTCATTTTCACGGTCGAGGGAAATCGTGGGTGTACGGAAGAGACGAGCGATAGGGAAGATAAAGGTGGAGGCGAGTATGCGCGCCCTTGCCCGTTACGAGAGAACGTGCGCCGGCTTTCGTGCCTCGCCGAGATAAGTGGTGTATGATTTGGCGATGATTGATGGGGTCATAGGTCAAAGTGATCAGCGGCGCTCCGGGCACCTCGGCTCACCTGACTCGGCGCGAACCTGAAAGTCTGGAATACCGGGGGCCCTCCCGGCCCTCCCCGCGTGTAATACGCCTTCGCTTATATCCTGCTTCGCTGTTCCCCTTGCGGTTTTTGCTCTCCCTTTCTCTTTCTCTTTCTCTTTTTCTTCTTTTCTTGTTCGTTGGTGCCACATGCGAGTGCTCATCGCGCTTGATATCGCGGTGCACCGTCGTTCTCGTCGGCACCTTCGAACGGGCCTCAAGCGACGTAACGATTTAAGACTTCGATGCGTGTTTGGATGATGTTTCATTCGCTGCAAAACGACATGCCGCCGGCTTGGATTGAAAGAAAATTATCGCCGCGCTTTATAAATGCCGCGAAGGAAATGTACTGTGTCCAAAGAACATTTCGACGCAGTTTTTGATCACTGACTTTTACTACGTTTACGCGAGTGTGTTACTTCTGTAGTAACTTACGATATATCACTCGTTTACGCGGAATAAATTATCGTATTACTGCAAATCCTGTTTACGCGAAGAAAAATCCCGTTTACGCGAAGGAATTATCGTAAGTTACTACAAAAGTAACGCTCGCGTAAACGTAGTATTTGTCTTGTTCATCTTACTTGAAAAAATTTTATGAATCTTTGACATTTGTATACCTGAATAATAATAATACTCTGCAGTGTAAACGAATAATTATTGGCAATTTAAAAATTATTTTATAAAGTACATTGTAATATTAATAATGATTGAGATTTTTAAATTGTTTTTGAGCGCAATAGATTTAATTGTCAAATTTAATCGAGATGCATCTTCAAATGTCCCAATCGCGAAACGATCATAACTTTAGCATCTTCAAACAGATTTTTAAATTTACAAGAATAGTCAATCATTACGCGGGACAGTCGGTGATATACGCAGTAATAAATAAACACCAGTGAAAGTCTCCATGTTGAATACAGGCATAAATTTAGATTTATCGACAAAAGTTTAGCGACGCCGCGTCGGTGACTTCTGCAACCCTCAGGGGCGAAAGGAGAGAACTCGCTCGTCGCGCCATTAAAATATATCGACATCCGCGTGTAATAAAATAGAATCTCGCAGGTACGTGTTCCCCGCAATCCATTCAATTTCCACCTGCATGCGCGCCGATTAATTATTCGATCGGATAGTTAATCATCGACACTTATGATAATGAAATAGATGGATTCGACCAAGTGAGAAATGCTGCCCGTTGCACCTCTGACTCCTCCCGACTCAATAGTTTTAATTGTGGCGTATAAAGTGCGTTTCGTCTCTAAATGTGAAACGATCCTGGGTATCGACGAGAAAAATTACCGTCCTGGGTAATCGACGAGAAAAATGACCGTCCGGCGAAAACGGACAGAACGAAGATCTACTCCTTACAAACTCTTTTCAGCTCCGTGCATTACGAAGCCTGCTCAAGCAATGTCGACCGCATTAATTCGGGATAATCAATTTGGGCCTAATTGGGGATTACGACGAACCGCTCGAGGGCCCTTAGTCCCGCCTCCTCGTCCCTTTTTCTCCGTAGGAACGCGGGCGCGACCGCGGCGCTAATAGATTAATTTATTACGTCAAAGCCCTCAAAGACACCGCCCGACTTCGTAGCTCGGCGACATATTAGTATCGTGTCACGGCCATCGTTAAACGAACTCAACGGAGAACCGCGAACCTTCTACCGACGGAATGTTAATTCCGTCGCAATGTACGCACCGGATGCATCCAGGAATGCACGCACGATGTGGGTGATATCGGACCTTTTTTTGATTGCACCTTTTTTCTGAATAAAGTTTCGTAAAATTCAAGGTTTACAATTTTTCTATTTACTATAAAAACATAATATCAATATATTATATTAAAATAATTAACATATGGCGTAATTCAAGTTTCTAATTTAATTACGGTTATCATGTAGGCAACAGATATATCCTATTGATCTCGAAGATTTGTACACGTCGCAGATCTGAATTCTTCGAAGTTATACGCTCTCAATCTCCGGAATATGCAAACGTGACAAAGCGCGCCCATCATATAATAATATTACGGTCCTTTACACACAGTCTAATCACAATTGCCCCGTTACGGTTGTCTCCCTCGCATTTGTTAACGTTAGATCTTATCCCTTTTCATTACGTTCTTATGACATTACGATCATGCACGGAATAAGCCCATTAGTGCTATCATAAAACCAGCGCCGCAGACTAATACTGGTCAATATAAACGATCTATTCCTGTCTCACATTGCAGTTTTCTCTTATCGTCTCCCGACGATCATCGTCAACGTCTTCACAGTCTCTTCCCCGCGATTGCTTTCTGCGATTGCCAATTGAATATTGAACGACATACTTAACACATCGAGTGTTACGAGAAATATCAGCCTATGATGCTAAAATTATTTATGTAGAACGTCTGATGGATTGAGAATTGATTACAACTTTGATTTATAGTTATGAAAGACGTATTTCTAGCATTTCTCTAATAATAAGTTATATAAATACTTAGAATAGTTATTTTATTCGTTGCAATAAATATAATTGATTATGTCGTGATCTCGCGAATCGAGCATATATCATACATTTTATATATATCTTCCTTTTTCTTCAGATTCTTTTTCGACAGATTTTTCATTGAATCACCATAATTATGATATTTCTCGCACGTCCGACTATTTGTCGATTATTTGTCGGGGACGTATAAAAGCTTCCGCGAAAGCTCGATTTACACGTGGCATACTCAGTCCAGCATTCGTTCCCCGGGAAGAAGCCCGCGTGAAATCGCGAGAGGCCCTTAACTCTCAACACCATAAATCCAGGCCGCGTAGCGTCATTAGCACCGAATAACGAGGCCGATGTTATGGTTGCTCCAGCTGGAGTCCCTATCGCGGTCCCACGTCCGAAATAACGATACCCGTCACCGATGCAACCGTGGCGCACGGGGTGCGTCACATTCCCGGGAGTTCCCAAAATAAGCCCTCTCCAAACGCGACTCGTTTGCACAAAGATTCCGGGATTCGCTGTGCGGAAATTTTTCGCTGTTTTCCTGCGAATTTTTTTGTGTCTGCAATCGCTCATTACGAAGCGTAAGATTTTGACAAAAAAATCACTCAATATTATTAAAAAGTTTTTATGTGAAGTATATCATGTGCTTTCGATGGAACATCAGATTTATAAATTATGTTTAATTATTATACTTAATCTTGATTGATATAATACGTCGGTTCTAAATAGTTTTTTTTTACTCTTTTTCAGTTTTATGTAATACTCCTTTCCAAAAATGCTTTGCGTAGGAATATTGTGTAATAAAAGCGATGACTCATATTTACGAAGAAGCGTCGCTTGCGATCTCGCGAAATTCATTTTTGACGTGTTTGGTTTTCGAGAGTATACCCATTTTATATATGCTACATAATTTAAGTTTCCAGATTATAGAACACGTGCTCGCGTAGCTTCCTTCCTTCACTTCTCTCGCTCCTTTTCTGCTTTCTCGATTTCTATACACGCGATTGAGTTGGAGAACAACGCACTAAATATAACGCCGAAAGCATTTAAAATTATACGCAAAAATTGGACGTTTATCTTGATATTAAATTTATTTACCCATTTTGAATAAACATAAAATTTATCCCGTTAAAAATTAAAAAATTCCATTGTTTACAAAAATGTCTGAGGCTGTCTGTCGTACCTTTAGATAAATAGAGATAACTTAGCCCAGAGATCGCGCGCAAGCTGAACCGAAGGACGATGACGTAGCAAGAACGAATCGATCCCGTCTCGTCATCTATTCATATCGATCTACGTGGCGCGACGAGAGTCCCATGGAAATTTATTTATCTTATACGATCGGCCGGCGAACGACAACACCCACGTACTCTCACGTCCCTCATTTACGGCCGTCTGAACGCACAACGCGCATTCTCGCGACGCACAGAACTGTCGACATCGCTCAGTTCCGCCAATGACGATTACGCTCAAAAAATTAAAATCGTCGTTGCGTATCCTGACCGCTTTTACACGGTTTTTTTCCCTACGCTACGTAAATCTACACACAACGAGGTAAGGTGACTCACACAGTTGGGAAAGCGTTGGAACGCCGGGCTTCGTCATCGTCCAACGATCCTCTTTACGGCTAACGAAATCACGTTCGTGGACGGCGAGTAATTCGAGTTTAATATTCTCGCAATTTTGAAGAAATTTTTTGGATCGCTTTAATGGTAGCATCGGCCGCGATAATCAGGAGGGCTCGCGCGCGCGCGCGCTCATATTATTATCGGTGTGCTCCATATTTTTCCGCCCTCAACGCCGTGAGTGTGCACGCACACCGGCACCGAAATCGTTGTGCAATTACTCGCCCATAAACGAGCGACGCTAAAGGAAGTTATGCGCCCGGCCAATAAAAGCACCGTCAATGACACACACGGCCGCTAGCAAAAAGCGTTAATGGCCGCCGCGCACCGTGCAAGGCCCACGGAGCACAATGTGTACGTTATACAGGGTGCTTCTTCGCTTGTCTGCTGTTAGAGAAGCGGGGCACGGAGGAGCCCCGGCGATAAAGCCGATCGGTCAAGCTGCCGCGCCGAAAATTAACGCGGTCAATCACCGCCTAACGATTCTACTGCCAGATAAGAATGACATTTTAAATATCTTTATTGCGCTTTTTTACAACGTATACCGTCCATTTAGGCTCGTCGAGGAAACGTCAACTCTTTTATATCTTTCCACTTTGAAGTATAGATAATTTGCGAAACGAAATGACGAGATGTTAACATTAGAAGTGTGCTAATGAACGTGCTGAGATAGATAATGCAGTAAATAACTAATTAAGAAATACTCTTAAGTAATTAAATTTTTCTCGTAAAAGAGAAAAAGATTATTTTTATTATACTGTTATCGTCAGACTAGCAATCAAGTTACAAATTTTTGAATATTATTGATTTCATTCAAAGAGAATACAAGAATGTAAAAAAATATATATTATTATTATTTTAATATTGATATAACGATTCATAATTCGAATATAATTATACGATCTTTTTCAAGAAAAACTTATTGTATCTGATTGTATGTAACGATATAAAATGAAAAGCTAAAGGTTAAATAGAAACTCGTTATTAATTAAATGGACTAATTGAATATTTATTTCAAACATCGCTCATCCTCTCTTTCTCAGCGCCTCAATTACATTACTCCATACGATCACAAAACAAGTAATAGATGCAGCGAGACCATTCGTTGTCTGCTCTATATACGTATGTACATCACGCATATCTTCGATAATAAACATTCGCGGGCGCTGCATCGCGCACACCATCTCTAATTGAACTACTTCGAAAGTGACACCCTGTGTGCATCCACGCATCCGCGATTAAATCACTCGGCGACGTCGAGAGCCACCGCGGTCAACAACACGCGGCGGCGGGCGCCGCGGCCGCGCCGATCGGCAGCTCCCCTTGCTCGCGGACCATAAATGCTTCCTTTGCCGTGCGCGCTCTACGCGAATATAATACGCTTGTCAATAATTTATAACGCGGTCGTTAACGGCCGCTTTTTTCCCTCCCGAAGGTTCTTGCCGAGGAACGCCGACGACGTACTGTCTTGCGCACTTTGCGCAACGACGCGCCCGCATTCGGACATCTCTTCTTTCTCCGGATAATCGTTTATGGGTTCGGGGCTTGATTCCCATCGTCATTAAAATCTCTCGCTCGCTCGCTCGCTCGCTCCTCCAATTAATTGCGCGCGAAATGCTTCGGCGATCGGCGTGAGCGATGGCATACCGCGGCTGAACTGCAGTTGCGCGGTATGCTTTCCATCGTGGGCTACTGTATA
Organism: Temnothorax longispinosus; assembly: GCF_030848805.1. Classification (NCBI taxonomy): domain Eukaryota; kingdom Metazoa; phylum Arthropoda; class Insecta; order Hymenoptera; family Formicidae; genus Temnothorax; species Temnothorax longispinosus. The sequence continues at coordinate 17,858,506 of NC_092362.1, read as the reverse complement.
TGTACGGCTTATACCGATCGCGGCGAAGATTACGTCGGAGTTCCTCTTGCCATCTCGAGTCGGCGGTCACGGTCTACCATTGAGATCGATGATAACTGCGTATAGACTGCATCGGAATTAATTAAACGAGAATCGTGGAAGCTTCATAAGAGTGCCGAAGAAAAAATGAAGGAAGCAGCTCTTGTTGCTATAAAACTGAGATTAAAATCGCTACAATTTTGATAGGAATTTACTTTCCGTAGATAGGGGAAACGTTTTTTCATTTTTGAAGTCAGTTGCTTCAAAATTTAAAATTATATTTGAGCGATTATACATTTCTCTCTGTTAAACGTATCCCTAATGTTAAAGAGAGCGGTATTAGTTCTGGTGAATAAATTGAGATATTGGCCTCTCTTGCATTAAGACGCTGTGGACGCTGCTTAAGAAGGACAAGCAGTACGCTGGCAGGTCAACAAAAGCATATTTTGCATTCGCTGGGCATAAGCAGCATTAACTCCAAGAATAGTGCTAGCGTGGGCAGCTCTCCCACATGCCTCCTTACACGTCACACGCGCGTCACGCGAAAGAAGCAGGTAAAGCATTCTGTCCTGAGACAAAAACGAGCATAAATACGATATCTGTCCGGAAAAGTTGTGAATTTAATTAAATCGTATGGTATCTTAGAATCAAAACGTCAACACAATATTATTAGGGACTAGTTAGAAAAAGTTACAATAAAATTCCAAAGACTATCTACTCTATTTACAAATTACAAAATTTGCATGATTTCTTTACATTTACTTATTTAAATTATAACATTACATGCTCATGTGACAGACATTTCATAATCATAAATTTCTAAAATTGAGAAATTAATTATCTCCTTGATACACCAAAGTACATTCCTTTCTTAGACTGCACATCATACTTTTACTACCGCTATAATATACAAAAAATATGTAAATAAATAATTACAAGTATATTTCCGCAAGAAAGTATTTTAATTATTAAAAACAAATGATATTTGATAATGAAAAAAAGTTTAGTATCCCCCAGTCAAGTTCTCCGTGGAAGTATCCAGCAGAGAGGTGATTACAAAATTTAAAAGTGCTCTGCAATTACATTTATAGTATCTACATTATTATCATCAAGAAACTTAAAGTACCAACGAAACGATCAAAGTATAAATCGTTCTTAACGTTAATGCTTCCGAACACGCAACTGATATTAATCGGCCCTTAATGAACACCCACTTAAGACGAATCGATAAACAACTTTATTTTCGAATCGAGGAATATCTCTCTCTCCTTCTCGTAATAAGATGTCGCGCTATCTCGGAGAGGAGAGCAACTCCCTGCGGGAGAGTCGTCGTTCCTCTCTGTCGGTCCGTCACGTCGTCCGGAGCGGTCGGCCTCGATTAGGCCTACAGAATAAATTTCTGCGGAGTGTGGGAGCGAGGCGGCCGAGGTCCTCGTCTCCAATTGACCCCACTTTGCTGCGAAACTCAAGTCACTACGCGGGCAGATTTCAGTACGTATACGCGGGCGCATGCCTAGATTTTCGCAGATTACCCGCGGGTCTCCCGCAGGTGAACCGTGCCGCGGTAGATCGCGCCGGATAAACACTCTACGCGCGCGCTTATACCTTGGCCAAGATTAAGAAAAATAAATTTCAGCGATAATAATAAATAGTAATAATATTAATAACAAATTTATGATATTAATAAAAATATAATTATAATAATTATGTAAATGTACAATAATCTTCTTATTCGCAAATGAGAGAGAATGCATGTCTACACTTTAGAAATCAGAGATCTTACAGAATACATTCTCAAGTTTAGCGCGAGGCAATTCCGCGAAATTTATTTACCGTTTGTTACATGGCTAGATGGGTTATCACTGCAGTCGGCCATTATATTGCGCCTACAAAAAGATTCGAGGGATCAAGCAATCGCAGAGTTTAATTAAAATAATATCCTTGTGAAAAAAAGAGAAAGATAATGTTTCAAGAGAGATTTTCATTTCTAAACTCTAATTTTTGTATAATATTGCACAATTTTATTTTATTTATTATATTACCATCTTTCTTTCTTTTAAGCATTTATTCCTTGATATAAACTTTCTCAATACGGAAAAAAATTTCAATTTAAATAATTGTTTTTATATATTGAGAATTTAGGTCAATTATATTGGTGTTCGTAATATTTGAAAGTTTTTATGGATTATAATTTCTCTAAAAATAAGTATTTATTCGATCGTCTTCGGTAATTGAGCAATAACACGACTTATTTTACATGTGAAAAGAAAGTTCAATAATCGAGAGAATTTTCACGGTTGCAACATTGCACACGTAATTTCTCGATTTCGACATTAAACTTATTTTCATTGACGTCACGCAAAATTAAGATCATTATCACGACTCTCCTTATAAGATAACGAGTCGGTCTCACGCGCAAATATAGTACATAAATGACGTAGTGGGTGGTGGTTTCGTGTGGACGAGTGTTTAAGCATTAATTGAGACAAGAGCCGCGCGTTGGTGGTCTAAATTCTTCGCTATTCCGGGAAAGCTATTTTAAGAGACGTGTATCTACGACAATTCGCCAAGTCCAAGGAAACGAGGGGTGAACGATGACGTGCATCGATATGTAGGCTTCCACTATTTGCGAGATGTCGCAGACGTGTCTCGCAGCTGCATTTTATTGCGTTCGATAAGTACTGACACTTTCCATGAAAATATTTGTTTCGCTTTTGCTAAACGAAACTGATCGATATTTAAATACCATTTATTTGCATCCATATATAATAAAGGCGACTTTGCTAGAGATAGAACAAAACTCTATAAATTTTTGAACAAATTAAAATACATTATTAGAATATAATTATGGCAATTAATGCTCAAGTTTCATTTATTCCGATGTCTTTATTTACTTATTACGAATCATTAATAATCCAAGAAAGATGGAACTTATAGTCGAAGTATAATTTTATTTTTCTCGTATCGTAATTATGGCTTGTATATTTTTTTAAATTATATTTTAATTACATTTTTTATTCTTATATTTTATTTCCTTATTATATATACTAGTCTCAAACACTCAATCCTTCCAACACTACGATTACCATCAATAAAATTCATGCTCCTTTACAGGCTGACTACTTGATAATTTGATGGCACGTGAAACTGATTATATCCCTTGCTGATAAAATCAATGAATCTACATATATTGAATAAAAAGTAGTAAACATGAAATAAAATACATCTCCCAGGTGTATCACAAATCCATTTTTTTATTTGCGACAGATTTGTGCCGATCATTAATTCAATAAATCATAGTTGTCGTCCCGGTCGCTGTCTAGAGTTATTAGTGTCAGACGTGTCCAATATCATTTAGATTAGCTCGAAATTGTCCAGCTCGGAGCAGCACTCTCGATCGTGTCGGGCGGGGAACGACGCCCACACGCGCAACGCTACGTCGCGTCTTAAGTGGTCCCAATGAAAAAAGCACACGCCCGAGTCTCCGAGGCCGGGTTCCCCGACAGTTGCATTATAATTACTACAAATTGAATCGTTTAGCCGCTTTTAAGGTCGTGAGATAGCGCCCGGCGGGAATGGAACGCACCGAATAAATCCGTCGTCGCATCCGTCCTTGATGTACGCGCTCGCGCGCTCGAGTTTATCGGTGTGAGGCCACCTTTAATGAATGTTATTTGCGCAAGAAAACGGCCGGTCCGACGTTAAAACCGCTTTACCACCGATCATCCATCCGCAATCTCCATCGGCTTAAGAGAATATCTACGATAAAAGCAATATTCGATAGGCGTCTCCAATTTGAGACTCGTTAATGGAATAATTAAACGATTACTTTTCTCTATTTACTTCATCCTTCCTTGCGAATGTGCAATGCCTGAAATTGATGGAAAAGTCGGTTAGTCGTTTGTAACGTGCTTTATTACATACATAAGACATTTGAATCTGATCGTTACTATATAGTTTCATAAAGAACTATAAATTACCAGGGAAATTGCTATTTGCTACGATGGGCTTATTAAATAAATTCCACAAAATAAAGTCATTAATTTTGTTAAAAATCCGTAAATGAACTTGATAAGATCTTATTTTGTCTCTTTGCAATCAATATTTATTGAATTATTGCATGATTTTTATTTCTCGTCCTCTTAAGTATTTTTATTGAGTGTATTTATAATAAATTTTTTAATCCTTCATAAAATACATAAAATATTCGGATGTTCTTAATTTTGCGGAATTTTTTTCTCAACTTAAGTTTGCACTGAAAAAGTAAAAAATAATTAACTCTTGATATTTACAAAGTTAATTTTGCTATGAAATAAACTTCTGAATATTTTGTAGGTACGTTATATTTACGCTCCAGAATTTTATATTTATAATATATGCTAGAGGCTAAATTCGCTTTAAAGAAACTAAACAATTATTAAGCAATAAAGTAGATATAATTTTAGTTGACGCATTGTGTTTCCGTTTGCATTCCTTCGAATCTTTTGCTTGATGAGGGTCATAAATGCCTATAAATGTCTTGCCCTCAGATCGGAAATTTACGGCCGCTGTTCCGTAAAACGAGGGACCGGCGATTATCGCTCTAATTGTAATTAACGTCTCGCCGCAGCGACATGAACCCATAATTTTTTATTCATATACGCGTATTTATGGCTTTTCTTGAGTCGACGATAATGACGCTTGTCGCGCGAGCGTGTTGCTTTTTAATACGAAATTACGTAATCCCGATAACATCGGAGCGCATTACGGTAGACGTCGGCTCTCGTGAATGTCTCGTCGTCTCCGTGACTACAAAGAGTGATGGAGGGATAATTAGCGACATAAATTAAGCCACTTCACTAATATGTTACCTTAATTATCCCGGCTACTAAAAGCTGACAAATTCCGTGAGATCGTAAAATCAGGAGCTACAGTTTTCAACGTTAATGACTTAACTTGAAGCTTCGCAGCAGAAACCGGCGCGATTATCGATGGTCTAAAAGCAGCGCTGCTACAAAAAAAAAAGAAAATAATTTTTACGCTTTGGTATTCGTTCGTACGCGAGTATCGAATTACGCTGCGTCTGCGCGAATCCTATTGCGAAATTCCGCGCGATTGTCACGAAAAGAAATCCGAGTTGACGCTCGCGATCGATTTTATCCGTTCTAGCTCGAGGAGAATCTCTCCACAATGTAAATATCGCTTTTTCCCCCGAGGCTGACTCTCTTCGCCGAGCGGAGCGCGGCGATGAATATTCATGCCGGTAATGACGCGGATAATTGTGGTGCGCGCGCGGATCCTAAAGAAACTCGAGGGGGACTACGCCTTCTCTGTACGCTCGCGCCTTCTTCGAGGGCCCTCGGGGCGGATGCGCGCGTAACTCGGTGGTTAATTCAACAACCATCGGCGGATTGGAAAACACGATTGCAATCACTCCGCGGCACGGAGGTGGAAGAAACGAATGGGACGTGCGCGCGCGCGACTCGCCGAGGCGGATTACGCGGAAGGAATATTAAGCGCGAGCAGAAGCGAGCAGCGCACCGGTTTTAAGGCAATAAAGATGCCACCGTCCGCGATTTGTTTTAATATTAACAAACTTCGTAGCTTAATTGACTTCGTCCCGCGCGATCGTAAATTATATAGGGAGAACGGTAGCAGCCCGCGAGACAGTAGCGAGAGAGTAGCTTTCATGCGTTTTCATCTACTCGATAGGCCACGGTAAATGCTCGCGCTTCAACGTTAACGTTCGCATAATTTCGTCGAATGACGGTAAGACCGACGTATATATTAATGAACAGCGGAATTTCATATCGGAATTAAATATTAACTTTACAACGTTGATACACGCATAAATTAGGAAAACGATTAAAATCGTTTGCGCTCAACAGCTTCGTCGAAATCGGAGACGAAATCTGCGCGCGTTTCTCGCGAGAGTGCGAGTGAGTAAACGAGTTGAGAGAAAGCCCGATATGCATCGAGAGGGGATTGGAGAAAGAGGGAATGAGAATATAGAGAGCAGCAAAGTGAAACGTCTCGGGCACCCACGCGACCGCCAGTCCAGATGAACTGTTTGTGCGTTTCAGTGAATTTACGAGCGGGCCGTGGCCTCGTGCTATGGAGCCGTCGTATATTAGCAGCTGAAAGCCAGCAAATGAGATCCGGGAAACATTACAATTACCATCGCAAACAATATTCCGCGGCGCTCGGACCCGAGAAAACGGTTATTTACAGCCCATTATAGTCAAGGGACAGCCAAAGAGGGAGGAAGGCGCATAACGCGAACCGCCTCTCGACGACACGCGTCGTGGACGAGCCCCCTCCCGAGAGGAGAGTAACTCCGAGAGAACCGGTGTGTAGAGCATATAGAAAAAGATTCTGTGTCATGAGAATAGGAAGCGGATTATTATACTTTCTTCCGTTTTAATAATCACATTTGTAAGGTATTACATTAACGTGCATATCGAGCTGAACGTTAATTGTACATGTTGATATTTGTGATTTAATTTACTCTTTTATAAAATCTATTACAAACACCAATGGCTTTATACTAAATCTATTTAAAAACCATTTGTCGAATTTGTGAACCATATCAATCTATCTTTGACAAATTTATGAAGCAGGCGGTATAATAATTTTCAGCGTACAATTACCACACAGAGAGAGAAAGAAAGAGAGAAACCATCGCACGGAAAATAATGAAACGCCATTAGTTCGCGGGAGTCGCGATGATTTACGCTAAGCTCCTTGTCATTTCTGTGCCGCGCGCCGCGGGATGATAAATTCTACAGCGTCGCTAGAAAGACTTAAATCCGGCGCCGGTAAAAGTAATGAATAAAATGATCCCTCTCGCGAAGTATCATAAATAAATCGTCGACGACGTCGCGGGGGCCCTCATTGTACTCGAGCGATTACTTCGCCGCGCATTGACCACTTGGCAGTTTAGCACGGTAGAACCGGCGGTTTAAAGGAATTTTTCTCGAGTCAATCCGTACGCACAAACACCGGCTTGCGCATTCCGCCGCTTGAAAACAGACGTGTACAATCCATCAGCCAGCAGATCATTTCGCGGCACGCTGTAACGCGTCATGCTTAGTCGCGGATTGGAAAAAGTGCATCAATGCAACTGGTTATTACATGGACGAGCAACGCAATCCTCTATAATATCTGAATTCACACATATATCGAGAAAGCTGCAACTATTACGCGGCATAAATAAATGTAAATATGCGCGGACGCACGTCCGTCTCCGTTTATCTATACATTCGATAATCTATCTTGTATAAATGCATGACGCAAGTGCAGTGATGCAACGAAATGCGCACGTGTAACTCGTCGAACGGCCTGCAGAAGGGATAAAAATGAAATTAAGGAGCCACTGTTTTATGATGCAAATTACACAGTGGATTTGATATTAATATTGATAAACAATACAAGCGTTCTAGACATGTTGCGTTAAAGTATATTAATGGTTTCCGAGATCGAAATAGCGAGTTGTATCAGAATTATGAATATGACAACTGGATCGATTGAAATATCCGGCGTGTAGAAAACAGCGTAGAAAATTGAGTCATTAAATTGTGAAGTTATATAATAAGAGCGTGTAAGTGTATAAATACATAAATATATGGAAAGCAAGATGTGAGTGTGAGTATGTGAGAGAGCGCGAGAAAAGAATTGTAATATTTAAGGTAAGGAGAATTGGTATGACTTCACGCGTTAAATGTCACGAGTCTAATGCCACGTGCGGCACCCTGATGGACACCTAATATCTAATAGCTATGTCACAGACACACAAAGCAGTTGTGAAACAAGTATCGCGACAGCCTTTCTTCTTACTCTCTTTTCGTTATATCCATGGTGCCCTGTGTATACCGGGACACCGCCTAGACATTAGGCGCATTCAAAGCATTCCTCAATGTTTCACGGCAGAATTTATAACATATTTAGTGACCGGTGCCGCGATACAACCAGCGAGATAACGTCGCGCGGTTCGCGGTTCGCGTCACATGTGCACGGGCGTATGCACATGCGGACCCTCGCGAGCAACCCTCGGTCGGAGATTTATGTACGGCGCATGGAACGCGTCGTTGTCGCCATTGTGCGAGCATTAGGTAACTCGGTTGGTGCTTCATCATCGCCGATATAAAGGGAATAAAAAAGCACGATCGACCGGACGCAACCGGCGCGGCGCGGCGCGGCGGTCTCGGCTGTAACGAGAATAGCTCACACGAGCGGGATGAAACGCGGCAAAACAAACTTTGAGACAAAAATTCGAACCAGCTAAAGCGCGACTGAATAGAATAGAAATCGTTATGGGGAAACTTTCTTACTGGCTACTTGCTACCCTTATGCTATATCAGCTATATAATGCAAGCGACAGAACTATCATCGGAATAAAATCTCTTCCCCTTAGCAAGCTTAGATTGTGACCTCATTTAATAAAATCTCAGCCTCACGTTTTTCGATTCATGCAGCGCCGTAAAACTCCATAAATCGTTTTATGATAAAATTACATTATCAAAATTATATATATTTATGATAAAATTAAAACTTACTTTAATCGTGATTGAGCTTTAATAAAGTACCGCAATGATTCCTTGAAACCGTTATACGGTCATTCTTCGAAACGACCAGAAATGATCGCGCTCAACGCGCGCTGTTGATCGTGCAATCAATCGTGGACTATTAGTACGTAAGTGGTAATTTCTACACTGAATAATCACGCAGACTATTTTACGGTTCAATTACCCGCGGCAATCGCTTTTGGAAGACGTTACGACCGATCATAACCAGTCGGGACGTCCGTCAACGGAGCCGCGAAGCGTATAGTGACGATCTCATCGTCAAAGTGAACGAGGTCACTTCCGATAATTCTAGCAGCTAGATCGGCTCGATCTAGACTGCCTTCGGCCGCCTGCGAGAATGCGGCCGGCATCTAAATAAGACACAATCGTATCGAACAATCGCATACCGCCGCTCTGCTGGCGGTGTACGACTTTCTAGCTTAGCGCGTCGTCTCGACCGGCCTTGCTAGGACTACCGGCAGTCGAATCGACCAGCCAGCCAGCCAGCCAGCCGGACTCGGACAGTCTCTCCGCTTCGTTCAACAACCTGTTGCTTTCCGGCGCCGCGCGTTCGCCGCTGCGCGATAAATCGCGTCACTGGAATGCCAGCCTCGGTCCAGCCGTTGCCAGAAGGGTAGATTTCTTTGCAATGTAGAAATATTTTATACTTGCAACCCTAAAAAAAGAATGAGAAGATCCTTAACTCCTGAAAACGTATAATTATCACACAAATCTTCGTGAGAAATCGAGTATGAACTCTTCGTTTTAAAAATAAATAGTGATTATTGTAAAGAAAGTTTACGATCGCGTTTAAAACGTTATTCATTCTATTTTATCGTGGAATTTTTTGAGTGAAAATTTAAGAAGTTTTTCACGATGCTGGGTGAAGAATTTGTGAAAATGTGGAGAATTTGTATATAATGATATTTCGAAAAAATTTCATTAAATTCTTACAATGTGACGCGCGGGCGAGACAAAGAACGAGAAAAGACCCGATCCGAAGAGATGACTAATGATCGGGAATGGTGCCCGACTTGCTTTCGATGGCGGTTAATTAACATTAAGCGGGCGTCTGTTACGGGCTGTTTTCGCTCACTCTCTCTTTTCTTTTTTCCCCGAGTGACCACGCAACTATGTATGTATATAAATACGACGGTTCTCTCCTTCCTTCCGCGGCTCGTGTCTCGTGCTGCCGCGTCGGGATTCCGGCGATAATGATACGCATCAACGCATATATTTGGCCGATAATTAAAATTAATATAAAGATTAAGAATATTTATGATGCGCGGTACCGGCTCGCGGATTCCAAGCGACGTGCTCTCGACGGCCACGCGAGCGCTCTCTCGAATCCTCGCAATCGCGCGGGACGAAATTAATGATATCGTTCGACAAATGTTCGTTCATACCGAAGCCCGCACAGAACGTGCCCTATCTATTTCAAAGCAGTTTATTTTGTAATACTATTTGCCCAGGGTCTGCACGGGTTTCGCTCGCATGATACACGCGCCAATTTCCGCTATCGCAAGTCTGTCCGACATAACCGCTTAATATAAGTAGAGCGAATAGAACGGAAGGATTTGAGTAATTAAAATTGATACTGCTATCTCTTTGCACAGGTGTGAACGTTTAATAAACGAAGAGTAAGTCTGTAAATTCTGTAAATAAGCGTGTAAAGTCTGTAAATTCTTTAATAAATTTCAAACAATCACTTAAGTCAAAACATAATTATTTGATAGACTAATCTTCAGGCCTAGCAAGATATTATGTTTCAATTTTTCTTTAAATCTATGTTAACGCAATAAGATCCTAGTTTCAGATTTAACTTTGACCATTCAGAGGTTGCAAGAAATGTTACTAATTAATTTAATTTTATTAAATTTCGCTTCCCAGAGTCACCGGATACTCCTAAGGCGGTTAGACGAGTCAATTTGTCGCATTATCCACTTCTTGTTCACTCCTTGTTTATCGCGATTGCAGTTCGCGTGAGCACGATGGAACCTACAATTTCGCGACGTTCGTTTCTGTGGCACTAGCGGATAATTTCATCCCATCGGCGTGGTTTCCGGTCGCTCTCGTGGGATGACATAGGAGGACGATCATTCCACATCGTAGTCGAGCAAACACCTCGTCATCGTCGTCGAGCTGGTCGCGCGAGCGAAACTGCCGCCTTCTTGTCGCAGGCACCATCGAGCACCTGACATAAGTCTATAAATACGCGGACAGTTCGCATAGCGATCGTGATTATGATCCAAAAAAAAATCTGGATCGACGATAACGATCGGGTTTCATTCTTCCTCTATTCACGACTATCCGCATTCGAATGCCGCAATTTTTACTTCGGAGATTTTGTCTCATACGTTTGCGTGTAAATAGTGTTATGTTAGGATTTATTTCCGTCACAGTTAAAAAATTATTAAAATTTCACACTCGACAAAAGATAAATTGTTATTTGAAAATTTAATGTATCACTTCTCTTGTCTCGATTTAGAATTGCCTGCTTTTAACTCAGCAAATGTCGCGAATCTTTTCAAGCGCGCAGTATATTTTTTAGAACCCTCTTTTTGAAGTCTTTGGACTTCTTTTCGTATAGTCTTTTTAAATTAAAAAATTAACACTACAATAATTGTTTATTTATTTTGATTCTGTCTATATTTATCGTTATTCGATATCGGTCCAAAATTTTAAACAGGTGCTAGTTTCCTCAATCGCACATTATTATAACTGCATCGTCGTCAAACCCGCCCTGATCACGTGCCTCATTGATAGAGCCTAGACTTTTCGAAATGCAAATAGGACCGGTGATATTCAATAACAGTCCGCGATAGGAACACAGGAAGCTTCGCTTCGTACGCGCTCTCGCGAGCCTCGTTTCGTTTACTTTTTTCCTCTCGCGCGCGAGCCATCGTTTCTTCCTACGTGGTAGCTCCGGCGGGTCCTTAGTTGCGAAGTTTATGCGACGGGTACGGGATGCGTGGCGGATCTGTCGGCAGGCTCGTTCGCGAATCGCAGGCGACAATAATGCTTCTAGTAAATAAATAGCTTTACGTGATCTTCGGCCGTTACGGGGGATCTCGTCGTCTTTCGTTTTTTTTTCTCTTTTTGCGGGATTCCTTTCCTCCCTTCCTCTTCTTCCGAACCTTCCCTTCGTTCCGCGATCTCTCGTTATCGGACTCGACCTGGCCTAACGCTAACTGCATCTCGTCGGGAACTTAAGGTACAACTTACGATACGCGCGCGATGTCAACTCCGTGCCGCGTAACATTTATGCATAATACAATGTGATGTAATAATGTCTCGTGCCGCGGAAAATGTGCCCGGGTACTTGTTCGTGCGGTCTCTGGAACTTCTACGGTTTCGCAATTAGAGTAGCCTGGCGAGAACGCGCAAAAATTCGCGCGCGCCTATTGAGTCAGCGTCGGGATAATACGAGCGAGTGAAATAGCAGGAATGCAAACGACGATATGTATAAGTCTCAGTTTTTATTAATAGCACTTAAATATTTCTCTAGATCCGAAGGCACGTGTTTCTGTTCTTACGAAGGATATTGCCTGCTCCGGTATGGTAATGTATTCATAAATTTCTGGCTACTTCAGGTTATAGGAAAAGCACCAAGCGAGCAAAACGTTTGCAGCGTGCCAGAAATTCGGCAGCAAGATTTTATCGACATATTATTTGCATCGGATTGTATCAATCACGTCGCGGATCTGTTTGATCTCTGTCACCGATATCTTTACCGTTACACTCTATTAGCAGATCTCTTTAGATCTCTGCTGGAGTTCTTGCGAGCCGACAAAATTTGCAACCTCGCAAAATCCGCTTTCGTCGGACATGGGGTTCCCCGGGGGGCATAAATGATGAAGAGAGGGATGCTTTTTGTATCGCCACGTCGTACGCGCATGTTCTATTGATTGCTTCGATGACCATACACAATATAATATTGCAGAAAAAAAGCGCAATTACGCGAAAGCGTACATAGTAGCCCATATTTCGACGCTTACGCCGCGCGCCGCCTCGCCTCGGGACGAAGCAGGTGCCTCTCGTGCGCCTCCTTCGTGTTTTATTTGCCGAATTTCGCGCGTCATGCGGCTTAAATGATATTTTTATTCCTCGACAAGAAAAAGAAAGACGCGTACCTCCGATACTCGGTGCAAAAAATAAATGAGTCACTTACGAGACGTGAAACTGTGAGGCTCGCGAAACCCGCTGGGTGTGTCTGAAATGCATTAGGAAGTTTCCCGCGTTCTCTAGGTCTAAACGAAGTAGCTGAACGAAGTGTTCGAAATCTGAGCGACATACAGAACGAGCGGCTTCAGAATAAAAAAGGACGGGGAGAGATGGGAGGAGGCAGACGAGAGTAATCGTCCATTCACTTCTTGACGTACCACTCGTCCTCCCGCTTTGGCCGTCGGCCTCTTTCGACCTAGTCCTCCGTTCTCGTCTGACGCGGAGGCACCTGTTGTGCCCAGACTCGAGTCACTGCCGCTGTGTGGCGGCTGTGATCAGTGCTGGGTTCCGACGGCGTTCGATGATTTTTCTCTCGTATTGTTTCAATAAAAAATTTAAGTACATAATCGAAAGATCGAATATAATTGTAGCATGTAATTATATTCGATTTCTGTCAGTGGTCGGCCTCGTTTTTCGACAACAGAAGCAATTATCCACATGTGATGATTTCGTAACATTTGCTTTATTGTACTGCGTAACACTTACTGCAATTGTTTATCGAGCACTCGTGAAATGCAATTCTCCAAATAAATTCATAAATTTGCACAGTTCACGAAAACGCAGTAAATGTTACGAAGTAATATGTCCATTAGATTCGAAAGTGATGAATTTACGTTTTAAAGTATCTGTACAAATACCGGATCGTAAACTTGAATCAAGTGTGTCGACGCTATTTAGCGTTCGCCACGTCCGTGAACTTTCTCGCGTCATACGGCCAGGCCCATCTCGCCTGGACTCTGAAAATTATCCGCGATGTCGAAAGCGCCGTTGCCTATCTCCGGGGATCGAGCCATTTCACTCGAGTTTATCGTACGGTCGTCCTCTCGCCGCTTAATTGACAGTAGCGCGCTCACGACAGGGTTAAACGGAGTCGCGCATTACCGAGGCGCGTTCTTATTATCGTTAATTTTAATTAGGGATTACCGCGGGTGTCCGCGGTCTCTTGTGCCACGGTGATGCACGGGGATGCGGACGTTCGCGGAAGCAGCGGGACGTCCGTCCGCCGGAAAGGAGGCTGCCCCCGCCGCGGAAGGTGACGCGATAGGGACCCGGGGAACAAGATCCTGATCCTGGGTTATAAACGACCACACGCTGCTCATCGCGAATAGGGAGTCCCGCGGCGACGAAGCGCGTCGTGGGACCACGTTTTCCAAGAGAACGCGGGACCGGAATCCCGCGAGACGTTCCGACTCTCGGGGGCCACTTCTCTCCCCTTTCCCTCCTCCTTGGGTAAATCTTCGACTTTCGACGACGATATCTGATCCCGCCGACCGCGGCTCTCGACGGCTCCCGGATTCCGGTGCCCATGCCGCGGAGTGTCCCACTTAAAGTCAGGGAGAGCGGAGCGTCCCGCGGCGGTCTCTAATTCCTCTAATTTGGCCGGGGACGATAAAGCGTGCGTGCGTGTGCGCGACCGCCTTCTGCGGGAGTTAAGTCGATGAAATTATTGACGTTGTTAAAATCCTGATTTTCGGCCGATCACGATAGGCTCATAGAATGGAAAGTGGCGGGCGAAGATAGAGGGATATCAGCCTCTCGATCGCGGAGGATATCCGATTTCAATGCTACGTTTCTCTAAAGCTAAGTTGGAGGAGTTAAGAGGATCATTACTTGTAGCACAGTTATTGTTGAACGCCGTTGTCGTTATTGGACGTGCCTGTTTGCGATTGATGGGATAGACAGATATAATCAAAACATCATTATGCCGTTTTTGTAATTAATTATATTTCCGTTTTATATCCTATGTCTTGAATAATTGCTTTCCTGAAGTTTCTTAACAAGAATTTCTCGTTCTGCAGGTACTTCTTCATAAATTTCCTATGATGCTACTCGTCGTTAAGCGAGTTATCATCATCAGTTATCGTCGTTAAGCGTGATTTCTTGCGGAGCTGCTGCTTAAATTTCTTTATCCTACGGAATAATTGCTTTCGTGGAAATGAAAGATTTCTCGGTTTGTAGGTACTGCTTTGCATATCCTTTAACTGCCCTTCTTCGCTAATCGCTCACTGTCACAAGTTACCATTATCAGTCCTTTTTTCCTCCTTAAAATTACCGCGAGAGTCCTCATCAGATCTCGAATAGAAAGAGAGAATATCGCGAGCTTTTTACTCCTTCAGTTTTTGCATTATTCCCGTCGTACTTTGTCGAGTCATAATGACGGCGAAAAATTTCAGTGGGCTCTATATCTCCGCTTCACGAACATCACTCTACTTCCCTCACGGGAGAGAAGAAACGTTCCTCCTAGAGCGAGGTTCGGCGCGTCGGACAATTAAATATTTTTAATCGCCCGGCGTAATTGGCGCGGATTAGAGATGCCGTCCATCCACCGACGGCCGCGGCCCTTGATTATCGCTGATCGTCAGGGCAAATAACAGTGAGATAAAGAGCAACCGAGACGGGCAAATATAGAGAGATGGGGGAGGAGGGCGAGAGCGTGGACCAGCCAGCCTTCTTGCTCGTCGGGAGAGCGCCGGTGGTGGCATTCGGGGCCCGGAGTCCGGGGGCCCCGAAGTGCGTTTCAACGGAGGGGAATACTTAGCGGAATACGTCCCAGTGATTATTGGCCGTGATAATGATCGAGTCGCTGCGAGTTGTCTATGGCGTGATTGCAGGTCGCGCCGTTGATCCTTAGGCCATGTGGTGCGAGGGTGGTTATTAAGAGCGACCGGTTCCATCTCGAGCAGCGCAGCGGGGACCGGGCTTAGAAGGGCACAAAAGCTCTCTTCGGCTTCTCAAAAGAATGCATCGTTGACGCCGCAACGCGGCGGGTTTTCGACGCTATGCGAAAAACAGATCGAGAAAGAATCGGTAGCAGTCCGACTAGATCGGAATCACGTCATGTTTGAGCGAAATGCGAAAAAAATATCATAGATATTTCTTTGCACTTTATTTCTTGAATATATTATCCTTGTTACACAAAATTCTTATTTTTCTGTCTAATAAGCAGTAAATACTTCGTAATATTGGAAAATATTTTAATAATAATAAGTGAAATAGGACCCCGCTTTGATATACAATCAATCAGAGAAAATATTTATATATTAAATTATAATATTTTACATGTTAAGTTTTATATATTAATTTAAATCATATTATACATTGTATAATTTATATTATTGAAAAGTATCACATATTTGACATATTTCTAATGTTTTCAAATTTCTTTCTACTTTGAATATCTTTTACCGTTCGTCGATGATTTTCGGGACTCCACAAATTCTTTATTTTGACATGGGTATTTAGCTCGACGTATTTACCCTCGAGAGACAAAGTAATGGGTCTGCAATTAGGCGCGAACGATTAAAACGGGGCCTTAATTGGCCGTAGTGAAGGCTCCTAAGAGAGATTTGCACTCTTCATCCCTCTTCGCGCGTCCATCTTCTCTCCTTCTTGCCGCCTCTTTCTCTTCATATCTGCTCTTCTCGCTTCTTCCTCGCCAGTCTCGTAAGCGGTTAATGCTAGGCGATAAATCATGTTAACTCACGTAAGTAGTAACTAGTAACCGATTCGCGTTTGTACGACTCTCGTGAGATATTGGCTATTACGTGGAGTTATGGCGAAGATGCGCGCGTCCGACCTCCACCCGCTAGCTACGAAGTTGCAAACGATCCTAGATCATCAAGTCTGTGCAGATCTTGAAACGTATCTACTACAAGCTACGTCGGTAGAAAAGAATTGATGCAAGATTTAACAATGCCGACGGAATTTCAACAGAAAGAAGGTAACAGAGTATAAAGAGGCCGATTCATTGCCATCAATCGTATGAAAATAAAAAAATGTTAAGCGTTTAATAATTTGCACGCAAGAAGTGTTTAAAACTGGCTTTTTTAAATATTATTTTATATTATATGTTACAACGTCACAGGATGCGTTTCATCGTCTAGTCTTCTATATCGCCTTCTTTTTGTGTGTCTATCTAACGGCTAGACATGCCATCCAAATTCATGCAAATATTTTCGAACAAATACCTATAATAATCTTCAGCTTGCCAATTAAGCGAATTTTTTCACTTTGTGTTTAGTAGCGGTTTTTTCCTGCGTAAAATTGTGCTGCGCTCGACATTTTCTGTCACGCGAAGTTATGTTCGCTGCAGGCTACGAACGCGTAAAAACCATATTTAGAAAGAAATAAATTAGCATTTTTTCTAAGAAATATATTAATATCTCACATGATATATAATAGATAACACAAAAGTTTTTATGTTTAAACGTAGGCTTTGTCTTGCTTAGTTAAACTTGAATTTTTTTTTGCTCACTATCCTATTACTCTTTGATATTCGATTCGCTCTTGTGTATTTAACAGTGCAGCGTGTAGGTGCCCGCCGTCGTCCACCTACCACAAAATGTATCCTTAAATAGCCACGGGGATAACAACGTCGTCTAACGCAATAATTTACGACGAACTAAAGTACCGCGAAGACGCTTTTATGCGAAGCGAGAAAGAGCGCCGACCGATTCTCCCGAAAGGTGGAATGCCTGGACGAAAGGGCCCCACAAATTACGCGCGTTTCGTCGCATTTTATTCGGGTCGTGTCTTTGGGCAGGCCCCCGGGTTCAATCCCGGGTCGGTGATTACGAATTTCTGGGTTCGAATGGCCAGGCGACTAGGAACCGTCTCTCTGTATACGCCATCCTCCGCCGTCTTCTGCCAGGACGACGACGACGACGACGACGACGACGGCGGCGACGATTGCGCGCCACGACGAGGGCGAGGAGGACGGAATCGTCTTAAGCGCCAAATTGCACGTATGCTAAGTGGCCGCGATTCAAATTATTATTATCATCTCCTGGCCACGGGAATTACTCTTCCGAGAATGGTTATACGCGGGGGTCGGGGACGCGCCGCGTTTATACGGCAAGGATCGTTTCGCTTTTGGGGGCCCCACGACGAGGGCAGCTTCTCTTCTCCTCATTTGAATGCGATTTGGAGACTGCCAGCGATGCGCAATTCTTCGTAATCTCACCTCAGAACAGTTTTCTGAAAACAAAATCTTGCGCAGATATAGATAGATCGATGTATAACACAACAATAAGATAAAACGACAAAAGAATTTGCTGTTAAAAATATTTTAGAAGTAAGAATGTATATGTTTAATAAATCAATTTTTAAGTTCGAATTAATTATAGAAACTGTGTATCATTGTGGCTATTTTTACTGTGCTTTTTATATTAAATTTCGCAATTTAATTAATTTTTTTCTAAATCCAATTTTTAACATTTTAGGGAAAAAAAATGTAACAAAATGTAGAAACGTGTAGTATCGAAAAATTTGTTACGATGAGATGAAGCATGAGAGTATGCATGAGAACCTCTGCGGAAATGATAGAGTATACAAAGCAATTCGTGCGCTCGAGCTCGATTGGAGGTGATTCTCGTAATACGTTATTAATTTGAATACCTCGTGCGTGATGAATTATTTAACGGCGCGATTAGCCTAATGCATCATCGCATGGCCTTTCTTTCTAAGTTCCCTGGTTCTTGTTCATAAGCGCGAAATCACTTGTTCGTGATCACAAACACTAATTTCTCTGTTCAACTCTAACTAAAAGCCCATATTTACAATACACCATATCGAAGGACTCGACCAATTTTCAGCTTGAGAGTCAGTTGGATATTCGCGACATATTCGTAATATTTCTTAATTACAATTCGAGCGAGGAATTTGGATAATATATGTCCTGAGACTAATGTAAAATTTATTTTCTTTCCGGCTAGAAAGCATTACGACGA
The DNA here is from genome assembly GCF_030848805.1 of Temnothorax longispinosus. Taxonomy (NCBI): domain Eukaryota; kingdom Metazoa; phylum Arthropoda; class Insecta; order Hymenoptera; family Formicidae; genus Temnothorax; species Temnothorax longispinosus. The sequence goes on along the minus strand of NC_092362.1, from coordinate 17,839,992 downwards.
GTATAGTTATCCGGAATCCCAAAAATTCGAATTAGAGCCGATTGCCAAATATCATCGAGCAAACCGCAATAGGAACGTAGAATTAGCGAGGAAGAGAGAGCGTCGCACCTCGGGGGGCATTCCTGGAAGACTGCGCGAAGCACTGCACGCCGAGGCCCCGATTTTGTAGGTGGGCCCCGATAGAATACAGAAAACTACATTTGTCCTCGGGGACCCGGGTAACGTGTCTGTGCTCGTCCCGGGGCCGAACATTGCGCACCGATAGTAATTAGGGCTCGTAATATAGCCCGCGGTGAGGATTTCGAAAAATCCCCAAGCGCCAAATCAACCGAATTCGTCGAATCGACAGATGGTTCCGACAGACGCACAGGAATTCCGTGGGTGGATCCTCGCCCCGGGGACACTTCCCGAGATACAGGATTAGGTCCAGAGATCACGGAATTGGTCTCCGCGACGGTTGCCTTCGCCCTTCTTTTCTTCGCGCCGGCGTCGATGAAATTTATCCCCAAAAAAGGTGCATATAATATAAAATATATTATTTTTTACACAATTTTCACTTATCTTTTATCGTATATTATCACTTATCCAACTTTATATTCAAAAATCTATGCTTCTCAAATGATATCATTCTGCGTATGGCTATAAAATGTAGTTTTTAAAATACTGATTCTTCAAATTTTTATACCCACCATCTCTTTCTTATGACCATTACTTAATACTTCCCTTTAGGGCAAACAAATTTGTTTCAGTTCCACGAAAATCGTGCGAACGTACATCGAGAATTTTTTACCTGTTCGGTGTGCAGTCGGTAGACGTGATATATTATAGCGGCAGTTTTTCCATAATCTACAAAAACAAGCTCTATCTAAACGTCGAAATTGCCGGTTCTCCATTTAAATGATTCTCATTAAAAATTTCTTTTCGAGACTAGAAGGGTTTACGCTCACGATCAGCGTATCTCTGCTTCACGGAATCGGATCCGTAGAGCGCCGAATTCGGCGCCACAGGTAATACATGCGGGTGGAAGATTACATGATTACAGTTATTATGGGAAATTTATAGAAAATCGACCGAGCTTTCATCTCGCGTATATATACCATACCGTACGAACCCACACGCCGACGTAATTTCTTTCTTACGGGGGCCACTAATCGGTCCGATTACCCGAATTTCTGAAAAACTGGCCCGATTGAGATTAGCGGGGGCCTTTTAATGGAATTCTGATGGGTTGTTTGGGTGTGATTTTCGTTATCATCAATACGACCACTTTAATAACGTAATTTTTATTGTTTAAATTAGACGTGACATATTATATCGTATCTACAAGAAAAGTACAAAGTTATAAGTTATATGTCATATGTATACCTATAGTATAGTGCGTTACGTGGTAATACTCGAGTACGAGATAATAAGAGACTTTTACTTTAGACATTTACCAACTCGTTTGGAAATATTGATGAGGTGAGGATATTACTGTTGTAGGATGAGGAACGTGAGGGAGACGGGAGGGGGAGGAAGAATAGCTCACAAAAAATACAAAAATAAATGTAAATTGCCGAAAGCAGCCACGACAGAAGGCACGATAAATTGCTACATGGAAGCAGATGAGCTTGCATTGAGTCGCTATTAACAAATAATCGCTTCCGTCCCATTCCGTTTGCTCGCCATCGTCATTCTGATCTGTTTTGTCAATCATTACAAAATGCAGTGAAGCAGAAAAACAAAGTTGTTGGATAACAAGATACGAAACGCACAGAGTCGCTAAAAATCGTGTTTTTACGAATGCAGAAATATTTCGCAACTCTGTTATCTTGATTATTTACGAAACTTTGAATTTCTGCCAAAGTCATTTAGAAAATCGCAAACTGGACAACACAAAAAAATAATTAATGAATGGAGTATTCGTAACAATAATTTTGTCAAAAAATTTGTTCTCCAAAGAAGAAAATAATTAACGGTGATCAATATTACATCATGCGATCTTGTGAATGATTGAACGTGAAAAATCACGAATTTATTTAGCAAGCGGTTAACTTTAACCTTCTTATTATTCACCCGTTTTCCCTTTATTTTGCTTTTACTATCTCTTATTATTTCTTTAATATCTCTTTCCCATTCTCCTTGAATACATTCGCGATCTTAAAATATGATTTGTCCGTACGCCGAAAAAATATGCTAATAGGACAAAGTAAAAGCTCGCTCTTAACAACGTTGACGTCGAAGTAGGATAAAACAAATAATGATATGATTGCATCATCACTCAACAAATTAATGATTAAATCAAAGAATTGCCGAGGTCAATTGCCGATGAACGTGTATTTACAAAATCTTCGTCCCATGTTCAACCATTGAATCACTACATCGATGAGAAAATTGCTTTCGACAGTGTAAAGTAATGCGCACTTTTCTCTTTTTCTCTCTTTCCATATCGCTGCTACTGCGAGCTTTGGCGATTGCGACAAGCAACTTAAGTCTAATTGTTAGTTCTTACGATTTTATTTTACTAAAGAATACTATCTTCTTTGCGCGTAAACTTAGTCACATGTCGCGACGAATCGCGTATATAAATTGCTTGACGCTCGGATAAACTCTCGCGATTTATATTATTTTAGTCCGTAAAAAATAGCGATTAGTATGAGCGTACGTATATAATTTCTTTCGCAGATACAGATATATATCTATATATATGTATATACTATGTACTAGAACGCGTGTGTATATTTGGCTTGTGAGTTGATAACATGAAGATGGAAGTATGAGCATCTGTGTAAATTAAATGCGCGCGTAAGTTGCAACAATTGTGGCAATAAGTTTTTCAATAAATCAAGAATAAAATAAGTAGGACAAATAATTCTATTTAAACGTTGTGAAACGATGCAACGATGCGGTACTGAGCGAAAGTAAGAGAGCGTTAAAAACTAGAAATTAACGTCCTATACAGGAGCGTGAGTATCGTATTCCTAAGATTTTCTTAACATAGCTCAACGTATCTACAATACAGGCATCTCTGATTATAACAAAATATTTAAAAAAAGAGACCGGGAAAGGGGATATTATCGCACCGCGGTTCTAATAAGTACGCGTGCGTTGTTCCTGATAAAAACATCGAAATCTGAAAACCTACCCTCATATTGTGCAAAAAGAAGATATTTTAAACTCACGATGTGTATACGATCCAACTTCGCGTAGCTGTAAAGTAGCATCAAAGCGAGGGATTATTCATCCGCAGTCTTGTGACTCCCGATATTTAATTCATAGCTAAAAACAATCTTACTGATGCTCCTCATCTTATATCGCGCGATTTACGCGTTCTTTATTCCCTTTTAACCCGAGTCTTCAAAGCGTGTTACGTTTTAATCGTTTAAATGATTTACTTTCGTATCAATGTATTACGCTGAATTAATAACGTAATCGTACAAATTAGAGTTTTAATTGGTCATTTAACATAATTAAACTGTATGCAAATACGAAAATATGTTAGAACATTAATATCGCTTAAAATTTCACTTTTTGCGATTGTAATGTTTCTGGGATTACTTAAGAATCGAAATCAAAGTATGAACCTTTTGTAAGAGTCAATGTAAAAAAAAAAAATCTAGACAATATTGTCAAAGATGAATTATTATGGTAAGATGTTCTTAAAAGAACGGACAATAAATAACGGTGCGTTATCATGTCGGGCCTTTTTAAACAGGCGGTAAGGCCCACAGGGTTGCAGTTTTGTCAGCGGAAGTACTGAGAAACGAGAACTCCGTCGGATGCCAACGTCCGGAGATGACTTTGTCCTGATGTTGAGCGACTACGACGCTAGGTAGAGGCATTGTAAGATCGCCTGCAACATGTATTTCATTATGCTTGTGTTATTCTATTGTTATAGACACTTGTATCACAACAGTATTAAATGTTTCAATTTCCGTAAGTAATGTCTCTTAGAAATTAAAATCAATGAGGAACCCACCTTGCAAGTCTGTGAGTACCAATTTGTTATCGTATCCCGCCGTCAATAAGTAATACGCCGACGGTGAGAATCGTATGCTCCTGATATCTGCCGCATGAGGTTTAAAGCACTGCACCGTTCTGCCGCCGCGAATGTCAAAGAGAATGCAGCTGCTGTCCTCGTGACCGGACACCAACAATCGGCCAGACGGATCTACGCACAGCGCAGCTACGGGACTGCCGACCTGTAATGGAATCAGATTCTGATCAGACAAATAATACTGCTTCTATTCTTGACAACCAGAAAGAAACGTCCGATAAAAATCCGATTTAGAGGGAAGTGACTAATGCTGTGCGATCGGGAGAGATGGTGGTGCAATTTAATAATGTAAATCGAATATTTTTATCGGACGTAGAACTTAATATATGACACTAGAACGAAACAGAAAGATGCTGACGATGCCAAGACGGATTCTAAACGATGAAATTTCTTTTCTAATTTTATCCATTCTAATTTTTATTTTTGATGATCACTATATACAGGCATATCGACGGAGAACCCGACTCACCCGGCTGCCAGGTACCGTCGCAGGTGTGACCATGTTGACGCAGCTTCTCGTCCTCAGATCCCAGAACCTGACTGTTTTATCCTGCGATCCGCTGACGAACATCGCTCCGCCCCAGTTGTAAAGCGTCAGCACGTGGCCGCTGTGGCCGCTCAAGGCCTGGAAAGGTGTACCGGTCGTGCAATCGGTAACGTAAATCTTGCAGTCGCCGGCACCACCGCTGATCAGAAGGCTCGACTTGTTCGACGTGTCCTCGAGGAAGCACAAGTCGCGCACCGTACCATCGTGCATGGTCAACTCGACCTCTTGCCCTGCAGATTAGAAAAATATATATAGAATCGATCATTTAACGATAGTAAGAAAGATTAATTTTTAAGAATTAAATAAATCCGAGTAATAATAACAAACTAATTACGTATCATGATAAATTTCTAAATTATGAATTACTCTTCGATGTCTGACAAATACAGATTTTGCGAGAATTCAAAGATGCAAAAAAAAAAAAGAAACTCAATAATTCATGTATTTAAATATATGAAAAATTTAAAATAAAAATGGGCTCAGTCTATAGTCCATAAAGCCTACTTGTCCCTTTTTTTTTTTTAAGTTTTTTACGAATACCAAGATTACATCTATTTTCATCTATTACGTACGTATATCAAACAATACCTTCGAGATTCGACGTATCGGCGTTAAAGCGCATTAACTTCACAGTTTTATCGTTGCTTCCGGTCGCGATCAACCGTCCGTCCGGTGTCCACGCGAGGCAGTATATGGAGCCTTTGTGATGCTTCGTTCTCTTGAAGAGAACGGTGGGTTGATACGTCTGATGATCCTCTCTGAAAGATATGCAATGCTTCAGTACTAAGCGATGATAAGCAATAAACATTTCGACAACTCGGAACATTTCGACATAAATCATCCGTCTAAAAAAAAAGGGGGTTTTCAATTTCGCTCTATTCCACGAGACATCAATCTTCCCCAAGGAAAAAGAAGAATGCTCGGGTTCTCTCGGACGTCGCTTTCATCGAGCAATTTTCCTTCCTCGTTCCCAGCCTTCATCAACCGCGTCTCTAATTGAAGTCGATATCGTTGCATATTGTACACGGAGTTCGGCCGTGGAAACGAGGGAGAGGCTCGATGATCTCAAGGAGCGTGCCGTCGCTTTCACGGCGCCGGTTTTTTTCTGCAGATTTTAATTAAGCGCAGCTCTTTTCCCACCACGCGCGGCCGACCGCGCGTGTGAGATCGCGAACGTTCGCTCCTCTCTGCCGATCAAGATGTTCGCTCGTAAAATCTGCCCCGTTGTTAATTATCATTCGTCCCCTTGAGTCTATTCGACTTGAGCATGACGCGCAAGATTAACGTCACTTCTGCCGCAATTTCCAGCGAGCGCCGAAGGGGAACGACTTTCGAAAGTGACGATACGATTATTCGCAGAGGCGGTTTCTCCGGATAATAACGACATAATTGGAGAAGAGGTTCGTACTGAGTGATAAAAGTGATGGAACAAGTGAATTATTGCGCAGTTATTTGAGAGAAGGATTAACAGAAGTAGTGTCGTTAAAGAGAGAGAAATTCTCTGCTGAAATATATGTAATGAGAAATTTTACAAAAAAAGGCTCTTATATTAAAGCGCCGAAAGAAAATTTTAAAACTCTAGATTTAACTTTTAGTCGCGCGCGGTCAAAATCCAATAAGTTATTATAATTATAAGTATGAAACAATTTAAAAAATTAAGCCTTGTTATTTTTACTTAATGAATAACTCTTTTGGCTTTATTTTTGATGCATCTTCCTATGGTTTACAAATTAGAAAACAATTATCAGAATGGTAAACTATAAACGTCGCCAGAAAAGAAATCCATACTGCTATTTGCTAGAACAAGTATCTATAATATTCGAGATTAGCAATTTTTTTATATTTTGAAAGTTGTTTAAGAAAGAAAAATATATCAACAAAAAGTAGAAATTCCTATTTCAAGCGACATATGTAGAAATACTCTCGTTTATCAATGAAGCAGGTATATGTGCACATCCGTTATGTTTGCATGTGCCTATAATTTACGTTAATTACAATTATGATTTTCACATCTTGCTTTTTAGCATTTCTTTTCGTTTGTATTAAAATTAACTGCAAATTCTCACGAGCTTTTCAACGAGTGTTTTATGTATCCTCTACTTTATTCTTAGTTAGGAAAATCTTTTTCTTTACAATCTCGACAACAGCACTTGCCAACAACTTTGATCACAAGAGCACAAGTAATGAAACCGCAGACTTATTGACTCTGCAACACGAGATGAAAATGTCGACGGTATTAAATTCGTGATATCTCAATTTCAAGCCGAGCAACAGAATTATAACGTTCTAATTGAACGATCACGGAGTCTTTTGATAGTCAAGTTCTCACAGAGACCTCCCGTCGTTCGTATCATTGACTTTTGCTCCTATCGCAACACCGAGTGTCATGGAGGACAATCTCCTGGCGCCTCGTATTTTACGCAGGTATATAATTAACGAGCTCGTGCGTATCGTTAACGTTATAATTGCGGCAGCATTTCGGACGGCGTAGTCGCGTTCTTTGGGACCATTAAGCGGATTTTACGAGTCGTTTATTCGCGCGCGTTGTTGTTACGACACATGATGAACTTATACCGCGGTATGCTTGAGAGACGTTCCGTGTTCGGTGGCTGTCCCGCAATTTCGAAAGTTACGCAAGACACACGCATATGTTGTCGCACTTTATGTTTCGCCGCGAATACGGAGTATAGGTGCAAATTTTCTGTGTGGCGCAACGGTAATGTATCTCGCGCGCGTAAACTTTCTCGACGCCGCGCCGCGCCGCCGACGTGAATCGTTCCGCCCGTGAAACAGCAGCGGAGCACGAGGCCGCTATCGCAAACGGACAAATGGAAATTGCTCCGCGTTATTGACTTTGGACACAAATTACAGCTCGTTGAACTTACCGGAACACCGTAATACAGCGTTAAATGTGCATTGTCGTGAATTGTTAATGGTAGACGGAATATTTGCGAGTGAAAGGTGACCGTTTTTTGTTGTCTACCTTGTAATGCAAAACAGACTGTCTTGAACTGTAACGTGTAATACTACCTCAAAAAATGAAACTACAGTTCCGTTCCAGGCAATTCCTACGCGTCGTGCGAGCACGATTTTTGCCTCGTTATTATTCTTAATTATTACTTCGTTATTTATTCACCCGCGACTACTTTACGTTCTCCGGTTGTTCTTATCGCGAGTTAACGTTACTTTTTATAATCCACTTCCATGTCCCGCAATGTTCTTTCTCGTTCACTGAAATTTACAAATTGATCTCAAAACTAATCTGAATTTGTGTGATTTTCCGAATTTTCCGATTCTTAACGTATTTTCAGTTAAAAAATAATATTCAAGAAATCATCATATTAAAATTATGCGGGATTGTTCTGAATTCGGTGCAAATATTGATGGGAGGAAAGATGAAATATTGCGAATCGCGTTCAGGATGATGTAAACGGAAACGACGTGCTGCAGCGTGGTGGTAGCCGGTAATGGAAAAAAACTGTACCGGCAATCTACATTCGCTGAACACGCAGGAATGCTCCGTTTGGCATGAAGGCCTCTGCCGCTCGTTAGGCCAGCATGCCCGCGTAAAATTAGTTTAGCGGACGCGAATTTATACTTGACCCGCCTCAAATTTACATACGACGAAGCTCTTTTGTTACGTATGAGTGACAACGGAGACTCGATTATAATAAGAGTAGCTCATAATCGTGCAAGATTATTTTCTTGGCTTTCTATAACATTAATTTAATTTAATACATACTCTTTAATACATATTTTTCATACTCTCAAATAATCTCGGATTTTTTTAAATGCTAACCGGCAATTAGCAAGAACCTTGTTCCTCGTTAATTGCGCTTTTAAAACGCTAGAGAGTAATTATATCTTTGAAACTATGAACCTCTCTCTCTCTGTAGAACGGCAGAACTCTATGTAGAACTTTTGAAGCACGGCAAAATATTCATTACCAACCTGTTTTCCATCGATACATATTTAAGTCTGAAAGTTTAGCAGTAGAGAAACGATCACGATAAAAGTTTTCAGCCCGTGCAAAAATATTATTAAGCGTATATTACATATGCATATATTACAAAATAATCCCGCCAAATTACAGCTCATGAATATTTGCAATAATACCGGGCTCCTTGCCTCGCGGTAAGTGATATCTATTGCAACGTGAGAGAACACATTTGATTAATCGCGATCTCTGTTCTAATTACATCGCGCGAGCGAAGTTGCGTTGATATTATCGCATCAAGATGATAGATAAGCCGGAGCTTATTGAATAGCGTGACGCGTTCCGCTGTAAGAGCCGTGATTTCTCTCGCGCTTCGCACCGCGAAAAATGTTTCGAGGTGCGCGCGCTATCTCGGGATCCGAAACGTGTCCACCGCGAAGGTAGAAACGACGTCAAGCACGGCTGAGCAGGATTTATCGTCGCCACGACGAGCGGCGAATTTTAGCTCGCGAAACCAGCGCGCTTATCGCGAACGTGAAGTCATTTCGTCGTCGACGATTCTCCCCCCGACAATCCGGGATCGGCTTTTAGCCGACTCGTAATTTACGGTTATTTACACCGGCGCCGCTAAAATGTATCACAACTCTCTCTCTCTCTCCTTCCCTCTCTTTCTCACTCCATTTTTCGCGGGAGCGTGAATGTAAGTTCATCTGATTTCTCTCGGCTGGACGGGCTGCCGTGATGTTATTCGCCTGTCCGAGTTCGATAATCGCATAACGCAAACCCGTTCGTTATTTTTGCATAAGGCCGCTGCAACGATACAGCGATACCGCGATTCGTCAAAACGCAACGCGTATCGGAGACTGTCATTAGTCGTCGACATGCCATCTCGAAATATATAGCTTACGCGCCATCGAAAGGCTCCGTTGCGAGACACGCTCCTCGAGACAGACGAAGGCGGTAATGTTACGATCGCGTTATTTCTCCGCGCTTCGATTGACTCGCAATCGCAATTTAACGATTTCCCGAACGTCCGGTGCGAAACGGCTTCCACCCGCTATCCTATCGGACTTCCGGCGCCGATATGAAATGCATTTTATAAGAAAGTTCAGTATATCAATATCAATATCAGTAACTGATTGTCGATGCATATTTAAGTAGTAAATGTGAAATTGCATTATTCATAAAAGCATTAATCAGCAGAATGTTCGTGAAAATATAAATCTTTAGGCAGCAGATCGATCTATGTATTTCCGAATAGCGATTTTTCGAATTATTGCAATTAATTTAGTCTCAATGAGAATAAAAGTGAAAATATCACGAACTTGTCAAAGAACCCACAAATGCGATACTTATGGAAATTATCAAATTATTGAACGTCGGAGATAAGCTCCTCGACAATGAATTGTCGCGTAACGAACGTGATTCTCACCTGACATCGTGCAGCTTCGGATAAGCGCATATTCGCAGCGTCTTCGAGTTCGATCCCACGGCGTACAGCTTCCCATGGGGGTGAAATTCGGCGCAGCGTATCGCCTGCACGTCCTCCAAAGCGGTGACGGGGACGAAACGCGGTCTCCCGCCGCCGTTGCTGCTACCATTGCTGGTCTCGAGTTCCGGTCTCGGCTCTTGCTGCAAAACGAGATGCGCGATCGTGTTACTCAATTTGATATTAATGCGTAATAATTATCGTCCGTGCGAGCGAGCGCACGGAACTAATAATATGCCCGTTGTGTTTGTAGCGCAGACGATTAGAAGCCACGCCGTTGCAGCTCTTGCAGACGGAATGCAACGCGGAAAGGTAACTACAACTATCGCGATACACAGCGTACTGCTCTAACGAGATCTAATGAATGCCTGCCGGCACAAAGTAACCGTTTTTATTTGCGGATAGGACAAGTACCGTCGCAAATTGCGGATGCAATTCTGCGTCCGGTTGTAGCGATGAATATGGAAACGTTGCAGTGAGATGAACGTAATATCCAAACAATATCATTGCACTTGATACTCGCATTCTCATTGCTTCCTATCCACTTACAAATTACGTAGATATGGTGGCGGAATATACAATACAATTATATTTCCACATGTTAATTGCATATAGAAAACAGTAATTTTAATATTGATAAAATATTCAAATAAATAATTTAATAAAAGTGTTCAACAAAAAAAAATAGACATCAATGTGAGCCGTGTACAACTAGAATTAAAAAATTTAAAAAAAAAGTAAACTGTCAAAGAAGAATATTTGTAAGAATTGTTCAGATTATGAATTACGAGGATAATTTTTACTTTTTTGAGGGAAAAATATAATGAGATGTTAATTACATTTACCTGGATAGTTCTATGATAATTAGCGCTTTCAATTTAACTCTTTCGCCGCTACTAAATTTCTTTTTTGAATCAATTAATGCCTAACATGGAGATATGCATGTTTATGTACACATAAAGAAATTTCACTTTCTCGTTTCGCGCAAGACGCAAATGATGTGCTCTTCTTGTGAGACAGTTATTACTCAGAACTCGCTAAACCAGCTCGCGCATTGCACAGGCAGCGAACCGAACGGAAGGTGAAAAATTCAGAAATACTAGAAAGTTGGACCTTAGATGAATTTTTACCTCACTAAGCTTTTGCGTATAAACAGTTTATTTACTTCAATATTTATGCGATATAATCTTCCAGCTAAATCGGAAAAATGGTGATTTTTTTCTCTTCGACATTATCGAACAAAATGCATGAGTTGGCACTATCGATAAAGGTTTTCTATTTAAAAACAAAGAAAATACGCAAAGTGCACGCGGTGAAACTAATGTAAATCGATAATTTCACATAGCCATTTTCCGCGTAGATAATCGTAATAGCCGTAATTTTATTTCTTCAACATCGACAGTTAAGCAACGGTTATGGAATTATTATATTCATAGAGAAAAAGCTCGCGATGTTTTTTTGGCGCGAAGCACTTCTTTTGCTGAAGCTACAGGTCCGGAATCGTTTCGCGATTCGTGTTTGCGCAACGACGCGCTTCGCCACGCTTTTACTTTCAAACCACGAGATTGGCCGCGACCGTTTATCTAGATGGATAAATTAGCAAAGCAAATGCACACGCTCTGCCCGCTGTTGTTCTCTTCTTGGCAAACCGTGCAGCACGAGCGGAATTATTAGCGCTCGCGTGCGTTTTATTCACGCGGCGGCGTACGCTTAACGGCGCGCCGAAGCTACTTCTTGCCAATTGGAATGACTTACGTACGGGTAATTTGATCTCGAATGCGTGCGTGACAGGAACATCAGATTCTTACGAAAAGATAAGCGATATAAAGAAGCCATGAACTAATAAAAATGTTTTCAAGTTTAATCGTTATAATTTAAAAAAAATTTCTTAGCAATGATTCGATGTAAAGATAAATTCACAAACTTGTGAAGAATATGTATATCGTTGTAAAAAAAAGTAACGTATAAGGAACAATAGAAAAGAGATTGCAGTAGGAATGGTATTCGATATGTCAATCTTGTTTCACAATTCCATTCTTGCTTGAATAAATATCGAGTCAATAACCATTGTATGATTCATTGATTTCTTTCGATAAAAATTTATCTAGTAGTAGATTCAATGAGTCAATCCGAACAATAAGTGAACGGAATTGGATGGTGAATCGGACTGGATTTTTACTTACAGTCTCGCTTGCTAATTCTACCTTTCACCTCAAGTTGTTCTAATTTGCTACGAAACAGTCATATTCTTACGTTCAAAACACGTTATATTTTCTGTGAAAAATCGGATTTTAATTCGACCCTTCAGTCCTATTCGCCGGCTATCGTTATTGCGCCGTGAAAAGGGAAACGACAGTCGTGCACTTCGACGATCGCTCTTTTGCAGCCGAGCAGACGTCCGCGTCGTCGCGATTTACGAGCGAGAACGGGGCCACAGAGGAGAATCGATCGTAGATCCGAGAGAAATTCCCATTTCCGCGAAAATTCTGGCATTCTCCGCGATCTCCCGGGCGGCTTAACGAGCCGGAAACGTATTCTCGATCGTAACTCTGTTGGGAAAAGCAGATGAAACATCGCGCATCGGTAGGAAGTATATCTGAGAAGCCTAGTTTTGCCGATCGGTCAATCAACCCGTCTCGACCATCGCTATAGACGTTCGGTCTTAATAGCTCTGTACAGCCTTGCGAAAGCGACGATGTAGACAGAAACTTTATAGCATATGGATGGATACTTCAAGATCCCGAACGAAAGCGGGACGAAGATGATGCAAATGCAGTTTCGAACATCGTACTGTTTCGCATTCGCTCTTTCGGCAGTCTGTATATCAATAGAATCGATGAATGAAAGTCTTGCCTAACATGGTAACAAAGCGTTATTCTTCAATAGGATTGTAAGATATAATTAATAACTTAGCAATATATAATAATTCTTTTATATATTCTTATGAAATAAAATATAACCTATATATGAACAAAAACTATAGTTGTTTAAATTTATCTATCATAAATATTAATCGAAACATCGATACATCCGGACGATTAGTAATAATTGACATCCGCGACCTTAATTCCCTTATAAATAGTCATCTCCTCCGTACTCTTATAAGGAGGAAAAGGGTGGATCGCGAAGGATCCGCCGGATGCCCTGAAGGCCTTCGGACACGCGTCTCCGATCGAAGATTGGAGGGACGGATCCAACGACGCGTGGCACGATGAAAAACAACTAATAAAGAGGCCTTGACCTGATTGGCGACTCCGGCTTTTTACTTTCCTCCATCGACGCATCATAAAAAAAAAACCGATGCGACGCGCAAGAATTTACGCATATCGCGCATATAAAATGTGCGAGATGTCAATTATAAATTCACTCGCTCTAGATGCAGCCTGCAATGAACGTAAGAGATCGCGACAGCGCAACGTACATTAACGATATTAATGGTATTAAGCGATTTTTGTCCCGCGGGTCGTCGATGATCATCATGATCAAAATTTTCACTTTTCTCTGAAAAACCGGTTTTACCGGATCTATTCGTGATCGTTTTCGATCTCGGACGTCTAGACATCCATCGAAAAAGAAACACAATTTGATGATTAGTTTAATGAAATAGATGCGAAGAACGAATAAATACGGAGTACGCTCGATTATATTTCGGATAACAAAATCCGATGCAACCAATCGTTTTCTGTATCTGGGTTACGGCATACTTTTTCGTCGTCAATCGGTATTCAAACCGAAATCGAAGGTGCACGCGTGTGCGCGCGTGGGCTTAAGGGCATTCGAGATTCCGACGCATGAATTTCACCGTGTAATTTTACCGTGACATCTTTATGTGAAATTACAAATGCCCTGCAACCGGGAAGAGAACGCTCGTACCACGACCCCCACATCGTTCTTTAAATGCATATTACGTACAATTAATGTGCTCAACTCCTTATTTAGCGTGTTACATTCAATTAATGTGATTAATTATTGTTACACTCGCCTTAGCTTCAGATTTTTTTTATCAAGATACGAAATGCGAAGTTATATTAAGAAGTAATTTCTCTTATATTAATGAGAATAACGACCGAGAAATTTATTCAGATATGCTAAGCGAATGCGGAAGTGAATTAACCATCGCGGATATAATGCTCAATTCTCAAAACAATTCTCGGTGGTGTCATGGGACGCGGAAGATTTTTCTATATACAATTGGCGAAAGATATGGCCTTAAAAAAATTAAAGCAGATTAATGAAAAAAAAGTCACATTATATCAACTCAATCGAAAATGGAATGTAAAACGATTCCAGAATTCTGGCGACATTTCATAAGAGGTCACTTGCAACCAACAAGTTTTCGCACTTTTTTCACCTGCGAACGAGATATAATTGCAATTCGGTCTCAAACGAGCTTGATATATGCAATATTTCCCGACTAGAGACATTTAAATCGATCGGTCACTTATGGAATTCTTGTATAGTTCAAATGATGATATTGAATCACCTGAGAAAACCGAGGCTAATGTGCGCATAAGTCCTTAGACATCGCAGCCCTGGTTATTACGCTGGTTATTAATTAATGCGACTGTTATTACCCGGCTATTATAAAATCATTTTTATTCTTGCGAGACCGTCGAAGTACGGTCTGCGGATGTATCGTCTTGAATTACGAGCGACGTCGCATTAATTTTCTTACGTAGCGGTAATTTCGACTCTCGAGGAAGTCTCCGTAACTTTCTAACCGTATGTACGAAACGCACGCGACGGAGATCATAATTAAATGGTCGATTACAACGTGGCGCAAAACGCTCTTAGTTAATAGCAGACTCGTTGCGGACCGGAGCGGGAGAGGAATTCGAAAATTATATCGTCGGTCCTTTCGACATATACGTGTGCAATTCGTGCCCATTCGCCGAGAAAAAAAATTGCCCGGCCAATATACGTTCTTCCTCTTAGTCGTCACGAACTAATGTGTCCCGTCACACCGATTAATTGCGCAACGCGAAGAATACCTCGCTTTCACTGAACAGTCGCTGGATTGCCGCGTGCGCACCGGTCATTTACCGCAATAAATCTAGTAATCAATCCAATTTCTCAAACAATTGTTTTTCGCAACGAAGTGTGCGCGCCGAAACAAGCAGGAAGTCGGGGAGCATGATGGAGCTTTGACGAGCAACAGAAACCAATCGACATCGCCGATCAAGCGGAACGGTCTGTTTTTCCATCCGTACGCCCGTAATTGAGATTTATCGATAAAGTCACAATATGTAACTTGTGCTTGGACGCAACATCTCGCTCTTGATCGATCCACGAGCCTACCGATCCGCTGATCCGGCAATCTGTCGATCCGTCGACACGGCGTATCTAATTAGCGACGAAACTGGCTAACAATGTAACGATTTAATGACCGGCAGCTGGTTAACGACACTTCTTAACTGCGAGCACAATGTATACTAGATTGCGATGGATCACCGAGACGCGATCGATCGTGAGAAATAATGGAATATAATCTCGTGATCGTCAGCGAGAATCTCTCCGTGGCTCCGCGGAGCGTGGAATAAAAGGTCGAGATTATTCGCGTTGATTAGCGATTATTTCGACGGGGTGAATTAACTTTCTTAATAAAGAAGTAACGGTTGATTAACTCGGTACCTATCAGGAACACTTTCTATCCCGGGTTAGTCGAAAATATGGCTCATTGAAGGTGCATAATTTAGAAAAAGATATAAACCGGAACGTATTAGTAATAAAAAAAAGAACAGGACCTGTGCAACCACTTTGTTTTTGACATTTGCAAACATGAATATGAATGAAGAGACATTTAGAAATATAAAAAAGATGTAATATATAGAAAAAAAGGGAAAAAGTATTAGAAATCAAACTGAACTATCTTATTAGAATTAAAAAATTCTTTTTACAAGTCTATGATTATTATCAATACGCCGCTATTTTCTTGGTTTATTTTGTGCATGTCATTTTATACAAAAATACACCCTATCGTTCCTGAAGCATTTTGTATGACACAGCTGTGTAATCTGCATAGCTCGTCTGTGTAAGCTACTCAAGCGGATATTCCTCGAAACAATTAAACGCGACTTTATTTATTTCCGTTCTGTGAGCAAAGATGAATTCCACGGAACACTTTCTTCGACCGACATTCACGATTGCGACAGACGCGAGAAAAAGTGACTTGTCCCCATGTTGAATCAAAACGCCAAGTTCCGGAATTGTATAATTGGCAACGAGGTGAGTGTGAAATGAATGTCGCGACGTGGTTTCTCCTTGAAACGAGCATTTTGTAAACTCATGGACGATTATAATTCTATTATTGCGTACCAGATGATATTGCTAATTCAGTTTAGAACGCAAGAAGCGGCACGTTTCCGGAATTAAGAGCGTAAGAGTCGCGGATTGTGCAACCGGTCGGTCACCCAGACCAGATTAGCAAACTCACTGATCTGTAAATCTCAGTCTGAAAGTCGTTCTAGCAATTTACGTGTGTGCGAAATTGTGCATTAGTCACGTAGTTAAACACATAATACGGGGAGACACCGCGATAACTTGCACGAAAAATTATATCGAGAATGAATGGCCTGTCGCTCAGTGACTTACGAGATGACGCAAATAGAGTCACTAATTGCTTTTATAAGCTATTATTAAACAAGAAAATGTACATAAAAGTTTCATACACAAAAGAGATAAAATGATATTACATATGTTGGACATCAAAAAGCGCCGACAAGTTAATTAATAAAATTAATGAAAACGTTTAATCAATTACTTATAGAAGGGACTTAACACAGTTTTTAAAAATGTTTTAACTCGTGATATAGCAAAATATTTCTATTACATATAAAAGGATATGCGCGTATAATAAGCAATGTATTAAATATTTATTGCGAGATTTTTACTTGATACGTATAACCCTTTCGACAATACAATCAAAAATTATTATTTTGCGCAAAGAAAATCTCTCATATTCCTTCCTTAAGAAAAGTCCGCTTATAAGAATCTCAACACACCATATAGCTACCGCGTCGCCTCCCCGACTTGTCGCTCCTATTCTCCTCGGATTTCCTGCAGATTTTGCCGACTCTCTCGAAGGTGTTCAGCGCGCGTTCCTCCGTATCAACATCCAGGAGATTCTCCATAGACTTGCGAACCTGCCGACAAACGTTCACGCCCTTAGGGCTGTTCCGCTGCAAATGGTTGCCATTCTCGTCGTGATAATCGTCCCACTCGCCCATCTCGCTCCTGACATCCTCTAGAGACCTGGTTCTACCGACGGCACACGTGCAAGGTGGCATGCTCCTGGTAAGGCCGCCCGAGCTCTTAGCTCGTCCTCTCGGCCGTTCCATCAGCATCATGCCAGGTGGTGGCATCGCCACCGGCGATACTTGAAGCGGTGACATCGCTTGCGGCGGAGGTGGCATGGCATTTCTGTATAACGGGGCCAGGTAGTAGTAGTCCCGCGATTTGTTGGGATTCGCGGTAATCCTTGGAGCGGGCACGTAATTGTAGTCGGGGATGTGAGGGGTTATCCATTGGGCCAAAGTATCTAAGGGCACGGGTCGATAGCAATAGGACGGCGCTCGGTTGTTTCTGTACATCGGCGGCCAAGGTCGGTGCTGCTTTAGATCGAAACGGGGATCCATACGTGGATCCAGCACTCGGATGTCACCCATCGTAAATTGTGATCTGTATTGCTCCTTATACTAGATTTTGGAGCCAATTACTTTAAGATCGGTTGAGATATACTGTCATATTTCCTCAACTAATTTCTTGGTCAGAAAATACGCTTTATTAAATAGGTATGCTCTGTAATTATATTTCAATATATATTTTGTATATCTTAATATAGATATTAATTGTTTTTGTAAAATATTAAAGTTTTTCTTTAATGGTCTTTTCAGTCGAAATAATTATATGATTTTCTTCTCAAGTAAATCTAATATCCTTTAAGGAACCGGCTGCTGGAATAATTTTCTTACGTGACAAACGATTATCACGTTTGATTATTTCAACAATTATTGATTGTTGAAAACTTTGGAAAAATCGTTAACAATTCGACGATAATGACGTTGTCAAAGATCAATGTCGTTGAAAGTGGTGTTTGATGATCGCGCACTTAGAGAGTTTAGCACGCTCGGTCGGGTAATAGTAATAGAGAGATTCTGGATTAGAAACGTTTCTCGTGGAACGACGATGAAGCGAGGATCGATAGAAAAGTTCGATCATGCGCGACGAGAAATTTCGGTTGATTTTCACTACTGTTCCGGTGTCCCTCCGGGGAATTCGCGGCGAGTCTCCAACGAAAAGAAAGATCACTTTCAAATTTGATTCGACACCTCACTTCACTATCGGACGGACTTGTCAATTTTCTAAGTTGTCACCGAAGGTTCTGTCATTTTGACTCAATATCGTGCTCTTTTCGATCGTCGCTCTCGGATCTCAATCTCCTAGCTTTTCTTCTGCAAAATTTACCGAGGAACACCGTAATTTCCGTCACACTCGAGAAACACTTGAGGCGATCGAAAAACGCGGATCGCGAGCTATCGCGGCCCGTGCTCAGCTGGGTACGACGAAGGAGTGCGTAGACTACGTTCTCGCCGAGCCACTATGGTCCGTTGAGAAACGACCCACTTCTCCTCGTCCGAACGCGAAAAGACTTCGTCTCTCCTACCACCGCGAAACTCATCCCCCTTTCTTTCGCGCGTATCGTGCGAAGCGAGAGTAGTTCGCGGTTCCGTTTGGGGGGAAGATTGCTCGGATCTTAAATAACTCGTTGTCAAATAATGTTGATTTATGGATTTCGTCACACTCGCTAGAATAGGATAAAATGTAGTATGTTTTCAACATAGATAGAAAAGGTTGGGAAAGCAAGTAAACTTATAATATTTGCCATAATGCAAATGAATCATTTTCATAAGTACCAGAATTTTAATAAAAATTCTAATAAATAAAGACTTTTTTAATTTATTTATCTACTCTGTAATATTATATTTCGATTTATTCACTGTACCCCTTCCACAATTTAGGAATACCGGTCATTACATGGTGCAATATAACAGAAAATAATAGTTAATGAGAAAACATCTGCAGCTACAAAACTCTATAGAACAGCTCCATATAAGTGAAATTTAATTTAGTGTAAATTGCCACATTGATGTAACAAAGATATAAAATTGAAGTTAAAATACTAGAATAATTATATCAACAATTATGGCGTGAAGAACAATGGTGATTGCATGATAGTCTCGCAATATGCGTGTGATCTCATTTAAAAGAATCAGCGAAGGATATCTTCGTTAGAAACGTAGCATGTAAAGATCACGCAATAGAAATAGAATTCTGAAAAGGACTGCAGAGGTAGAGACGCTTTGTTACAGAAATGCAAGCATTGGCACTTAAAAGAATGTAGAATTTTCTTCAAAACTTCAAGATAGACGGAATATGAACTTTCCATGTGAAAATTTAGAATCTTAATCCTGTTCCATCAAAACTCACAAGATCTTCAAGATCAATTTTCGAGATCTGCGAACCGAGGAAAGAGATAATCGCATCCATCGGGAGAGTTTGACGTACATGACGGATGAAAAAAAAAACACAGAAAGAGGAGCAACGGCAACATTCGTTTTCTATCCTCTCTCGCTTTCACTGCGCCATCATCTTTTCCAGCGACAACCACCGGGGCCCATCCGCTCGTATTAATCTTGTTTCGAGATAGAAATCGCGTCATTATTCGCAGGAAGTGAGAACGAAGGTGGGCGTCGAGAACCGACGTGTCGGCTCGATCGTTTTCATATCGCGAAACGCGTTGCCTCCGCGAATTCAATCGCGAATTGTGTCGCAACAATTCTCAATGTGCGTCAGGACGGAATTGAAGGTTGCTGCAGAGCTGTGGCAAAGAACACAGAAAACACATGCATAACAGCATGATAGTTGATGCTGTTTTTCCTTTTTAGTCTGTCCTTCGGACTTAGGCGGCTGCGAATACGTGCGTGTTTCAAGATTTTTATTTAGATTTGTAAGTACTTCAATTGATACGCTTGAATTTTGTTTTTGATGTAGAAAGAGATTAAGAGAAGACTATATACGGGTACATTTTAAATTTTGTTTCAGAAAAATCGAAGAATTTCTCCATACACAAAAAATAAATATTAATATCATTTACATAAGCTATTTATCAAGTAACAAGCAACAGATAAATTATTCTTGTGTTTTTTTATGAAGATTTCTAGATGAAAACGAACTTTCTATCATTTTTACCGTTTTATAGCTATGAATATGAATGAAGTAAACCTGAGTATTATTAATAGCATAGCTAGTATCTATTCGTACTACTAGTATAGCTAGTTTCGATTAATTATGGGTAGTTTTATTCTCAATTCCAAAATTTTTTAATCATCCATGCATAAATTTGTTTTCATATACAAATATTATATTTTACATAATTGTTCTTTTATAGACAGTAATTATGTTCGTTTATTGTGCGCGCACGCATGAGATCATTTTCTTTATATTTAAAAGTTCTTTATTCACGCAAGAATGCATAAGTATGTAAAATTAAGAGCATATATATTTGAGAAAAAAAATGTGAAAAGAGAAATTAGTTTATATCTATTTATTTATTAACAATGTGTGTGGAGTACAGATGCGCACTACTTATTTCCAAGGCGTTGCGACGAATCATATATAACTCGTTTATCCTTGCAGCAGCACCGTATATGGCCCGTTGCACTTTCTTACATTGTGATCGATGCCGTTAACAGCCAGGAGTTAAATCGATATTATCACATGTGTTTTACAAATTTCTTCGGTCGACTGATTTTACGAGCGTTCTGCGTATATCGCGCGAATGGATTTATCCCGACGACTGATCCGGGCAATATGTATATTTTCGTCGCGGCACAAATTACCGGATCTCGCGTCTCGAGAGAGGAGCCTTTCAGATAAACGCGAGTAAGAGTTTATGTGATTCATGGCATGATTCTCGGATATGGATGATGACTTTACAGCTTAAAGATAATGTTGTTTATTGTATATATGCATAATTTCACTTGAACACTTTTCCTAATTTTATTTCTCACAATACTAATTTTTATTATATACTGATTTATTAATATTATATGAGAAAAATCGCTTTTTAAATAAAGAAAAACATGCTTTCTGTTGATATTGAAAAATTGGAGATATCTTTTTGGTTAAAATTATGCCGTGCGAGATCCATTGTCACTACGGGGCTTAGTTACTTAGTAGCATTGATACTCATAGACCCACGCCTCTGGCGCGCATTCTTTGAAGAGAAAAAGATGTCATGTGTTTTCTTCAACGCGGGACGCCGCGCCGCCCTGTCATACGATCACGCCAGTTTAATTTTCCCATTGCTGCTTTCTCCGATACGCTCGATGTGCGGCAATCTTCCACTATTTTTCTTTCCGGTCTCTCTTCCTTTTTCGCGCCGCGGCATCATCAGTCGCTGATGGCGCGTACACGCGAAATTTCCTTTCGCCGCGGTAATTAGATAATTACGCACGCGCTCGTAAATCGTCATTCGAGTAATCATCAACCGATTATTAACCGTGTTTTGCGCGTCGCTTCAATTTCACTTGCGTTCTCAGAAAAAAATACGAATATATAATACTCGTTGATTATATACCGAGAACGAAAGTGGTTCGATCCTTTCGCCGTGTTCAAATCAAAAGTCACTCGAACAAGATCATCAATGCAACAGATAAAATCAGGTCTAATAATATCTTAACTAATCAGAAGAATAAAGCAATCCTGGCACTACAAGTAATCTAATAAGTGATAATACCTACAGCGACTAATATGTGATATAAAGTCCTTATTCATTAATATACAATTACAATTTTCTACAGTTAGGTATATTAATTCGACATTGAACGTTTCGCCTGTGTGACATAATGTATTATATAATGTTTCTCAACTGAGAAACTTTAATTTGTTTAGATTCTATGTGAACCGGAATTGAATTTGACGAATAACCGCGAGATACAAATGTTACGAATGAATTTCTCCAGATGGACACTCGAATCAATTGACACAAAAATCACGGAAAATAGACCGCGAAGCATATAATCGACGCGAGACGTCGATGCGTCACCTTCGCAGGACATCTGCGTTTTAGAGAAAGTATCGCGCGACACAAAAAGTAAATTGCCGTGATCCGGTGGCATGAGCACACGCAATTTATCTCAACTTGCGAAAAGAGGATAGGGCCTTTCGGATATCTTTTTGTCACCGCGTCGATCTTTGGGCAATTATCATGGTCGGCCGCCGTTAGAAACGCTCGTTCTGCAGTGACGTTGGGTCGTCGCGTGCGAGCGTCGATGGCGGACTATCGCGCGTCGCTATTAAAATGGCGATGGCTCTCTATGTGGGATGTAGATCGCGAGAAAACGAAATCTGGAGCAGGCGTTTGTTTGGGAGACAACGGCGGCAGATTATCTCATGACGAAACCGAGGGTGATTTACACGAACCGCGAAAGAGTTCATCTGATTAGGTGAAAGATTACCACCTTGGAAATTGGAACGTAATAGCGAAAGGAAGACGATCCGCATCGTTAAATGGATATCGCATTATTAAAAACGTAACAGACGATATTAGCAATATTAGCATAATGTGTTATTAATAGGTATTAACTACTGAATATTAATTACTTTCTTAACGAATAATATACTTATACGTTAAAATGTCATTCCGAATTTAATTTTTTTAGCACAAAAATGACAATTTACAATCTATAATAAAAGAAGACTAATAACTTCAATAAATATCTTCCTTTTGTTCAGTTTAAAAACTTAATTTTTGAATTCTAATAATATTGTCTTCTCGTGTAGAAAAAATATAATCGCATTCCTTTACACGACTGAAGAGAAAAGGTCATTGGTTAAATATTAGTGCGTCTACGTAATGCCTACACGTGTCCAATACGATTTCTTCTTCCTCAAAAGGAAAACGTCATGACTTGCGAGAGCGCATCGACAAGAAATGTTGTCGAGGTCAAAGTTATCGCAGAAACAGGCACACATTGACCGAGTTTTCGGTACCGGAATTACCAGCTACCAAATTCCTACTTCAATTCGCGCAATGATTTTGCATTATACAGCTGTCAGCCCACATGAAGAATACATTTTGTTTTTTCTCACGGTCCACATTCGCTTCTTTTCCTTATCCATCAAACTTGATTCACATCTTCATTATCATGGATCTTGGAAAGTTATTTGTATTGGAGGTGAATTGTATAATTCTACCTGATGATCAGTCCTTATTTCTTGCGATCCGGTGGCTACTATCGCGAGCGCGAATGAAAAATTATTTTATTTGCGCGTGACAGAGCAATCGGATTGACCTTTTCATTTTGAAAAGTTAATCGATGGCTGATACTTGCAGTTGAGAAACAACTTACCGGCTCTAACTCATTGCGCACCGCGCGAATAGAATTCGACGTGCTGCACTCGTACGCGCGCACCTTCTTATCCGAGAAGCCGCGCTTGCAGCGTGAGAAAAAAAAAGAAGCGCGACCAGTTTTCTTGTAAAACCGCTTGCGTAATGCTTGCGTATTGCGACCAACCGCGACTTCTTTCGTTCGGAGGTTCAGAGCGGAGTTCGGAGCGGAAACGAAAAATGTAATGCCGAGTATGACCGGATTGCCGGCGTATCGTGTACCGTTAAAAATACTAATAACAGGTTGACTGGTGCCTGTCACGAAAACGGGCAACGCGATAACCGGCATAACGAAGTATAAACCGTACATTACCATTTACCAAGTATACACGCGCCACGTTGCAATTATCATACGTCCTGTCTTGATACGTGGACCATGACTTAAGCCGCCGCTGACGGATTGTACCGAAAATAAAAAATATCGAAAGCGATATCTCGGCATAAAAAGCGGAAGGATAGAGGTTTCACACGCTCGGTTCACGCGATGGTTCAAAATCAGAATGTTTCCAACGAAGTTGATATGACGTTAATTATTGCTGCGTTGATATAATACGTATAAATCATTGTACTTACAAATTTAATTTTTAATTATACTGTATACTTAAAATGTGGATAATATTATAATTTACATTAATGAAAGAGATAAATAATTTTCATTTTGCTGGCTAATTAAATTAATGTGTTGCTTTCTAACTAAATTAACGTTAGCCTTTTTTTTTAATCTCCGAATAATGAAAAGGTTATTAATTATAAATAATTAATAAAATTGTAAACAACATATATTTATGGATATTAAGCGATAATCACTGAGGATAAATGATAAGTATAGTATTTGGCTTAATCTTCTCTTACGTCACTTCAATTAAATGAAAACTTGAATTCCGTTAAATTTCTGATCTGTCATTAAGTGTCTTAAATTAATTTACAGCATACACGAACATTGCGGTGTATCGCGTTTTCACAAATTACGAACATCACGATTGAGAGAAAAAATCGCGCCGGTTTGCGGCAATCACAAGAAATTTACAAGAAAGTGGATTACAAGCATTAGATGCGCCTGGTCGAGCTTGCATCCATCAGCGCGAAGATTGCGACCCAGATTTTCTCGACAATTTAGCTGTTCGGCCACGTTTTGAGTAGAAAGTAGAATTTTCAATTTGCTTTTCTTCTTATGAATGACAAGAAAAACTCGGGTTTATTAAGGCGTGTTTAATTATCGCAAAATTAAAAATTAAAATTAAATACCAAAAAAAGAAGAAAAAGAAAGACCGTCATATACCGATAACACAGAACCCGTCAGTGAGATAGGAGAAGTCTTGATCAAGGATCGTCGAGGTAGAGACTGGTGAAATCGTTTACCATCAACCTTCTGGTACATTCACCGAGCTAACATAGGTTTCTGTTTTATCCACGTTAAAGTGTGGTGTTTGTCACATCCGGTGTATTACATATAAAAAAAACCTGGTAGTTTAAAAAAAACGTTAAAAAAAAGAAGCAGTTGAAATGATTCAGATATACTTGAAGATATGCTCTTTTAAAAGATATATTAATAAGTGATACCAAAGATTTCAAAATACAATTTTTTAAATTTTTCTCATAAAATACATTTTCATTTGCAAAAGTTAAACAATTTCAAAATTATGAATTATAATTTTTTTCTTAAAGAAAACATGATTCGAGAAGCAGTATTTTTAAGACACACTTACTGATGTTTTAAGAGAATTACAATGTTAATAAGAGGATTTTATTTTATATATATATACTTATTTGTATTCAAGACATTACACTCGTATATCAAGATGTTATATCCGTGAACTTGAAATTTTTGCAGACGCTCGCATAGTCATCGCCGCGCTTTTTATTATTCACCAACGTCAAAGTATAATTGGCATCATCATCATTCAAATGCGCGATTACCGTTTTGATGCCGCCTACAAATGGGAGACAATAATCGTTTCGGCGGCAACAAGCGGATGATGGACTATGACATCGTTAGCAATGTAAATTATCTCGTTTTCTGCGCGTGTAATATATTCCAAAGAGAAGCGATATTCAATTTACGATTGATAACGCAATTAGATACTCTAAAGCGTGTATAGAAACTGTATTAGAAGTAATCTGGATCCCGTAATTTGCAATCGCAATTTTAAGAACGTTTGCAGATCGTGATTGTACCAATCTCGATTCTCATCTTTATTTCAAAATAAATTTGAGAATAGAGGAGATACGTTCGCGTCCTCTAAAAAAACGACTAGAATATTATTGTGCTTGAGAAGCAGAAATATAATGAAGTATACTTGAGAAGATAAAAAAAACTCAGAAAGAAAACGAATATTCATAGGCGTTGTCGGCCACGTCGGCGAGCAAAGGTGCAATGACGACCCACGCGGATCACACCATACATGGAAATCCGACTGACCAAGTTATTACTGATGACGAAAGAGGGATAACCTGCGCGTCTAATTTTAGAGTACGAGAAAAATACCGATCGTTGCAAAAACATGTTTGCTCTGGTAAGCCTCATATTAAGTCAATTACTGTGTAATCGTTATTTCCATCTGCCAGCTTGACAACTAATTGACATTCGGTTACATAATTCCATTAGTATCCGCAAGACGTTTCAACGCTTCATTTAAATCTGAAAGCCCGGCGCGGCGTTACGATGCAATATATGAAAGAGAGATGCGCTAAAGTTGGTTTTACGAAACTAAAAACAAAACGTCGAACCACAAGCATCTCTCGAAGAAACGATAGATGTGTTCGTTCCGAATGATTGAATAAGGTTTTATCGTCGTAAATGTCAACCATTTCACTTGGCAAAGAAAATGTTCGCCACGGATCATGGTCATAGCAGAATACAGTTTGTGGTACCGATAAAAAGGTCATGTGCCAAGGTAGAGACGAAGAAAGGAACGCTCGATTTCACTGAAATGCAGGATAAAGAGGACGGTGATTACATAGAGGACTTTCACCAAATTAGCAAACATTTTGCGTCGTGTAGGTCTCCCGGTATAATGTTTCGAAAAGTATCGGAGACTATACGTGACGCGAGCTCGAGATCTCACGCTTTCCCGGAACAGTTTTGCACACATTGCAAGATTGTTCATCAGATTACAAATAATCGAAACTATACGTTCAAGATAAATTTACACATATTAATATAAATTATTATATAAAATTTAATTTTAATTATAACATTAGAGTATTACTATTTAATGAATCATATTAATATTTAACAAAGAGCTTTTAAAAACTTTTAACGGCGAAATCAATTAATACTATGAAACTCTAGCATGAGTGGACGATAATTTGATAAGTCTAATTTGCACGTTAATAACGCTGATAAAACATTCTTTTATTAATTGAAATCACAGCCGGCAGTAACCACGCAAAAATCTTTTCTAGAGTTAATTAGTGGCGTTGAGTACCGCATGAATTTGAACGAACATTTAATAGAGCCTTATTGACGTGTGCTTCATTTAATCTTAATTATGTTGTTAAATTAGCCGTTAATTCCGTTAATAAAAGCCAGGGAATACTACAATAAGAGAAATACGAAAAACTATTAATCTTCAAAGAAATTATAAGATAGACACGTAAAAGACTTGTGATATTCTTTCGATCATTTACACCTACATTTTCTTATAATTTGTTCCTGATAAGATATGTGTATATGCGAAAGTCTCAAATAAGTTTCCTCACCTGAAACTCCAAAGAATCCATCGCACCATCTGAGAGAGATTCGTAACCGATTCGATTCTTCCGCACGAAATACGGAAGAAACTTTTTCTCAAAACACGGTAGTCCTCGCATGACGATTGAAAGAAGTGATGCTCTTCGAGGTCGGTTTTGCAAGGTCACAATTGAGATTTTCGGAAATTAACACCAGCAGT
Source organism: Temnothorax longispinosus (assembly GCF_030848805.1). Lineage (NCBI taxonomy): Eukaryota > Metazoa > Arthropoda > Insecta > Hymenoptera > Formicidae > Temnothorax > Temnothorax longispinosus. The sequence goes on along the minus strand of NC_092362.1, from coordinate 17,812,640 downwards.
AGATATAGATACCCGCCTAGCCTAGACTGTCTGGCTGACAATAGCAGAGTGAATGACCCTGCCTACTTGAACCGATTGGAACGTGGATCCAAGTCTTCGGTCTTAAAGACTCGCGAGCGCAGTCCCCCGGATATTCCGGGCGATCGAGAAGATCGACTTTCCATTTCTATAGATCCAATCCCGGATCACTTTCGAAAATTTCCAAAAATCTGAATCCACAAAGACTACCGTAGATATTTGTATATATAATTCTGTACAAATTTTCGTATCGATTGAAAAATTGTGTATAATTTTTGTAGTAGAAAAATTTCAAGCTGTCTAATAAATAACTTTTACTTTACGTGAAAGAAACCGCCATCTTGAGTATCCTGTACCTATCTTCTTCACAAATAATTTAAAGTGCTTTTCCATGTTCCTGTTAGATCATCCGCTATCAGTGCTGCACGATACGTGCAGCACTTTTGAGTCATCGAAGTTGAAAATTAACATGTAAAATAGAGTAATTTTTACGACCAATTCATTGCAAAATTATTACGATTTACCTAGCTGTTTACTTCCGGCCAGTATTTGTTATGCGTATAAGAGAAAACATATTGCACTACCGCGGATGGACGTGCGTGACACACGAAGTATCCTTTCGTAGGTCAATTTTGGCTAGTTTGTGCGCCAATAAGAGTCAATTTTTCATAACGGTACCGAAACTGGCGATCGGTCAATCATCTTGGATGTCGTCGTACCGTGAGACGGAACGGTTCCGGAGCCGTGTGACACGCGGGAAATCGCGCGTGCTCGTCGACCGTGAAGCTGCATGTAGGTAAAGCGCATCGCTCACGAAACACGAAACACACGTGCGGCACAGACCGGATTGAGGAATTTCGATATCCCGCGTGGTACAGCAACGATAAAAATATGCACTAGCCGAATGAAAAAACTCAACCTTCTTTCTCTTTGTATGAGCTTAATATAATGATTATCAATATATCAGGAATATTCAAGAAGAACACCAAAAAAATTAATTTCAGATCTACTTGAAAAACCAAAGTTGCTTAATATTTCGAATTGAGCAATAAGTGTAATAGTGGTGATAAATGAATCCATTTAATATTTTTTACAATACCACACAAAGATATTAAAAGAATGAAAAAGCAAGAATCTTTATCTTGTATAGTGCATAACTTGAAAAACTTATATTTCTTGACAAAGTTTACTTAGGTATCATAGATTTTTTTTAGCATTGCTATATCAATGGGTAAATTCATGTATATGCAAAAAGTCACTCATGTATATGCAGCGTCGCAGATATATAAGTTCACAATGAACTAATATAATGATGTAATAAGCTACTTTTAAATTCTCGTGTTCGAAAGACCATATCGAGCGCACCGACGTGGATCGTGTGTATACAACCGTAATTCTCGCGTTATATAGAAAAACCGAGCGTCCACAGAGGAAGGAAGCGAGGGAGAGGGATAAGGGGGAGTCTGTCCGCAAAAATGTGAATTATCGCTGGAGCGAGCGCGTAGGCTTAACCGCTCAGGGCCGAACGCTGTGCGTAGGTTGCACCTGCGAGGAACTTGTTTCAGGAAATGCTCGGGATCCATTGCCTACAGGGCAAACAGCCGGAGAACGCAGGTTACGCCGTAATAATGCAAGAGCTAACGTATATTTGCCGGAAAAAGTTGAAATTATAAAATATGTCTCTCTTATCTAGTATAATTTATCAAACATATCAGAATATCATGAGAGTAAGATTCTGTGCAGGCTTTAATTCCTTCTTTTATAATATAATAATGTATATTAAATAAAAACTAATTAATTGTAAAGAATAAGATTTTTTTCTTTATCAAAATGAGATTATTTCAGTAAAATTTTAATTCTAGCGCATAGTTCTTCCTAATTGTGCACCTAATAAATTATACAACGTGACAAATGTTCGTGCAATATGCTAATTTTAGGTTTATTTTTAAAGATTTCAGCGATTATTGTGCATAAATATATATAATATATATATATATATATATATATATATATAAAAGACTTGAGTGGATGGAAGCATTGTCGTATCCCCTATCTGCAGTGCGACGCTATCACAACATTTTGATGACTAACACTGCGTGACACTTTCATACCATGCAAGGCACGTCGATGACGTAACCACGTATCGGAAGTGTGTTTGTTCCCCTCAGTGTTACGTGGAATCAATCAACTTAACAATAAAAGTCATTCAGTATCGTGAAGCATCTTATCAGAAAAAAAAACACTTAAATAGAGCTATTTAAAAAATGCAGTATAATTTTAGTCGGGAAGGCAAGCAAGAATTAAAATCGGTATAATATTGATGAGTCCACAGTTAGATATTATAAACAAATAAAAATGATTTCATAATGCCTTATTCGTGATGGCAATGGCACGAAGTATATTTTTTCATTTTATAAAAATGCAAATTGAAATTACGAAATAAATTTTATCAGTTCCGAAATTACATCGCAAATTTAGCGAATCTATTGCGTCATGAAATGCCTCTAATCATGGGATCAGTTTGCAAAACCCTGTAGGTTAGATTTTCTAACATTTTTTCACGGACTCCAATTGTCGAAGAGCGGGTTACACGGCGTAACTGTGTTCCGGTAGATACATACCGCAATCTAATATTTAGCGTACACATTAACGGATCCTGAGGTTTTCCCACGCGTCAGCGCGAGTCACTCGTGTGTGTAGGATCGCCTAACAAGGACCGATAAATTTTTACTCGCTCTCGTGCAGCAATCCAGTCAGGTAAGTCAGCCTCCGGCTGACAAACCGACGTATTTTCCTGTCGCTCGTGGCATGAGAATGGAAAATAATGCGAGACAATTCGCGCAACGTAGATACGAACGTTGTAAAAGTGCTTTTTACATCCTACAGATAACAAATATTTCTAACTTTATTACGAGAATAATAATCTACTCATGTGACAAGTCTTTTTCACGTGGACATGTTTGCCGATCGACTTTTTCATAATCATTATCTATATAACCGCGCTATAAAAGCGATATTACCGCATAGCTTACTCAGCTCTTCTACTTATCGATGGCATCATCAGCGGCCTTTCACATGATCTCTCTCTCTTTCTCTCTCTGGAAGTAAACAGAACTCGTTACCTGATCGGTACCACCGCCGTAGCTTCCTTCCTCCCAAATCGGATCGTCCCATCCGCCCGAGGAGCCTGAGGAGCCTCTGCGACCTGGATCCCACGAGTTTCTCTTCAGGTTATCCAAGGAATCCGTGGAGAGTCTCCTCCGGTCATACGAGCCACGTCTGCCACTAGAAAGCGGCATCGCCAACTTGCCATCGGGCCTTCTCAGGCTATCCGAGATTGAACTTGTCGTCGATGACGGATCGCCGCTCAAGGTCACGTTCAGGTGGCTCCTCAAATTCCCGCTGGAGCCGGCGAGGCAGCTCTTCAGGTTCCCGTTGGAGTAGCTGCGCGTCTTCAGATCCCCGTTCGACGTGCTCAGCCCGGTCCTGAGGCTCGCGCGGGGGTCCGCGGAGGTAGCGAAGAGGCTGGCCAAATTCGGAGCAGCGTCGCGCCGCGTTGTCGCCGGTCGCTGAAGATTCGTCATCGACTTCGCCACGTAATCCCGTCGCAACGGCGAGTTGTAGCTCGATAAGGTGTCCTTCCTGAGACAGCCCATGGAGCGGCCTATGGGGTCTCTTCGTAAAGGCAATCCGCCGATCGTGTTCGAAAAAAGATCCTTCCTGGTGTTGTTGATAGCGCTCATAGATGATCCCAAGGGATTCTTTCTCAGGGTACTGGGAAAGGTCGAGGGGTGCAGTTCTCTCTTGGGCGGCGACATCGGTATATTCAGCGATCCTCTTCCGGTGGGAGACGTGCCGGTGTAACTATAATAGTCGTGACGTCCAAAAGAATCTTTCTTGTTTGCGTGATACAGACTACCGACCGATCCTCTGCGATTCCAACAGTTCTCTTTCGCGTGCTTGCCGTGTATCTCGCAACATTTGTCGATCTTAATCTCGTGCTTGATTAATTCAGGATTGTTCTGCAGTTGCTCCAGTTTAACGTCCCTGAAGAGCTCCTCGAGGCGACGTATGGCCGCTTGCTGGTGTGCCGATGACATTGTGAGATTACGATGAGGAAATATTTTCTCTCGAAATAAATGTGAAATCAATTGGAGATCACGGAATCCTCTCCGAATTTTCCGGACCTTCTCGATAAAAATGTCTAGTATTCGACCTTGCAGGTATACAATTTCCACGCTTCGCTCATACACCACATAATTGCTTTCCAGGTACTTATGTAGGAATTCGTCCGTTCAGATTGTCTCGCTTGGTGACTTTTACGGCTACCAGGATGTTAATTAGCTCGCAAAAACACTCCTCGACCCCGATGTAAGTCAAGACGGAAGATATTTCGTCTTGGTCTTATTGTTCATCGACCATATATTCCGTCATAATATGATAATGCTTCTGTATTCCCGTAACAATAATAATCTTCTGAATGCCTTAGAACATTATTCGGTACTGACGAAAAATCCTCCACGCTTTGTTTTGTAGATTCTCGAAATTTTTCCAACCACATGCACTTTTGCTAAGTTCTATTGTTATATTTCAGCGAGTTTCAGCGGCGCACTCACGTATTTATACGTTTTTATAGTGACAAAAAAATGCTCTATTTTATATGTAGAGAATTGTTAACAATTACGTAGCATCACGTAGATTTCATATAGATGGTGTCACAAGATAGATTTAATTTGCAGTATACCAACGTCCGTTCGATATACAATTATGTACTCACAAGACCACGTGAAGGGACTGGCGATCTTCGATTCTACCTTCGCGGCTCGTTAAGCAACCGGCGTATGTGCAACGTGGTGGGAGTGCGATCGTAACTATATGAAAACGCGTGTGCGTCGTAACACACGTCTGATGAGGTACTGGAGTACCGCGGTACGCGCGAGACCCGGTGCCTCGAAGGAGCTCTCCGCCATGCGGTGATCCCCACCAGACCGGTGTGCCATTCGTTCAAAGCCGAAGTATCCATATTAGGTCAAACCTTATGGGTTTGTCACGCAAAACTGCGAGGGAACCGTCGATATGACCTTGGCACGTCGCGGAATCAGGTCGCCAACGAAGGCGCGCTTCATGACTATGGGGTCCAGTTACCATCTTGATAAACGCCGATGCGCGATACACATGCATGCGCATCACTAGCGAACTCTGCGCTAACGCATCAAAACGCGATATTTCCTTCTTCACGACAGACGTAATAAATCAAAAAAGTCTTAAAGAGATCGTTCTGTCAAATCCATCTTTTTACAGGGAGAAACAAATACTAAGTATGTTCGCAAAAATACGATTTTGTAAAGCTCGTCAAAGGCCACACAATAAATTTCTTTGTGGAAATATTTTTAGATCTGTACGTATAAAGTGTTGTGTGTTTCAGAATCTTTATAATCCTTAACAACCGATTATGTTAATCCGCCGATCTATCAATCTATCGATCTATATCAATTGGAGAACAAATGATTATAGAGCAATTATTTTTTAAATGTTTAGATAATGTTCAGAGCGAGGTCAGGTAGATAAAAAGTAGATAAATGAAATCGGAAAAAAAAAGAAATAAATTTATACTAAACGTAGTGCAATTATGAACGTCAGCATTTATCTTCGTACCTAATTATCACGTAATCAATCAAATGTTAAGGATAAATTCATAATTGTAGTAGACATAAGATATATCACACACGGCGGAATAAAAAACAAATCACAATTTTTAAATTTTGAGATGACTCAAACTGGTTTAAACATCTCTAAACGAGATTTTGTTGTAGCGTCGAATCTCGATGTGCAAGAAAAAACATTTCCATTGCAGATTGTTGCGAACTAGAATGGCAAGTGACTCATTCCTCAGCCTATGTAAATTATGCTTTTACCGCATTATGCTTTTAAGGAATAGTGTTATTTTTTCTCTTAAAATACAGATATACATTGTAGGAATATCATAAATTGAAATAAAAATTAAATAAATTAAAATCAAATTATAAAACATGATCTGAGTTTGGCGAAGAAACGTATATGAAAGTAAAGCGGAAACTAAAAAGAGAGAAATTAAATTAATTTCGAACAATATATCAAATTTCTTTTTGTAATTCTGCTAATTTCACTTAAATGATGATCATTTGCATTATTTTCTTCTTTATATAACAATCTCGACGAAATATATGTTTTCGAAACATCCGCAATAGCATTATACTTTCACTGATTGTGAGTAAAATGACTTTTGAGTTCACTGAGGAACACAAAAAGATTCCTTTACATAAGATACATCATTAAACATGAACGCAATAATTAATACGTTCATACTAAAGCATTTTTTATTTGTGACAGTGTGATCGTAATTGGCGCCATCTACTCCTGATTACCGGGAAGGCAGAAGAAGGATTTGCGAGCATGGTATCTGGTGAACGGAAACGTTCTTTCGTGCAGTCAACGAGATGGAGCCGCAATTGCGTTACACTTCATAGAGACGACACAGATTGCGGCGAGTGTATTTGTGTCCTACCACATATATCGCAATCATGCAAATATGTATATAATTTCTGTAAATAAAGACTACAATGCACCCAAAATTACATTTACACAATCTCCTAAGATCAAATTATGTTTTCTTAAGCATTATACTAAAGCATTATATTAAAGCGAATTAGAGCGAATTGTATTAATAACTATATAATTTGCTCCAAAAGAGGGACGATAATTTAACTGATTATACTGGTTAATTAAAATTGCTACAAATGTTATGATCGCATTAGTCGTAACTAATGTAAATATTTTAGCTCTGTCATAATTTTATAATATTAGAACACCACAAGCGGACATTATGCTATTTATTTTCTGATGCCATGTATTTTTCAATAGATTACACAGTCGAAAGCATAATTTACTTATAAATTTATTTAAACTTTAATTTTAAAATTTTAGATCTTAAATTAAAAAAAAAATTATCTTAAATTTTATAAACTTCTGATAAATTAAAAAAAATTTCTTTAAATTTGATTTAAAATTTAATTAATAAATAATAATCCTCTATGCTTATTAACATTTATTGGTAAATTTATGCATTATTAACTCACCCAATGTATAAACCGTCAAAACATGTAATGACAACCGCTCACAATACGAAGTAACATCGAAATGAGCAATTAGCATTACTACAGCAATTAGATGCGAATATCCCTTGAGTCTCTTTTTAAAAAATGGAATCGGTATAAATATCTTGTGCTAAAGATTAAATATAATTTATAATTAAGATATATGTGTATAGGCACGTTTGTTTAATGCCGTAATTCGATTTTCTCGGAGCATGTTGCTAAATATCACGATGACATGATGCGGCGCGGACCTTCGAGAGCAGAATCATCGTGAAGTAGCGCCACGATCATAAAATTTTATCGCGACTGTTGGTCGGTTGCAAGTCACGTATTGTCAGAAGGAAACGCGCGTGCATGTATTCGCCACGGGTTATCGAGTTACCCGGCTTCTCTTTGACACCTACACGAAGAAGCAGTGGCCTATTCCGGTTCACCTTGACGATCGAAGATAAATAACGACTTCGTTCCGCGTGCTGGAAAGGGTATACTCCCTCTTGAAAAAGCGATACATTCGCAATACCGGTGTCGCGTTGTGAACCGAACGTGAGTTGACGTTATCACAATTACGAGTATTATGTCTCGCTGCCTCTGTCAGCGGTTGTCAAATCCGTTTTGAAGGATCTCAAAGCTTTGATTGGGCTAACTTGTCTAACTTGGTTCGATTCGACCTCCCACCGTGCAACTGTCGGCGACCATGAAGTAGCTTCTACGTAATTCTCTCGGATGAGTGGATGACGGTAGAGCGTAATGCGTCGAAAAATCTCGGAAGGGCACTCACGCGATAACACCGTTTCTGTCAATAACGCGATGCTTCCTCCAATTGTGCGCAACAGCGAGATGATAATATCGGCGCTCTTGTGCGACGTAATTTACATGCCACAGCTACGTCACAGCACGGTATAATTTAACATCGAACGAGAATGGACATTAGAATTTCGAGTGTAGGCGTAGATCTCATCGAATTCTTGCCGCTGCAGTCGTAAAACATTAATCGCTTATTGGCGTCTAAAAACATTATCTTAATTAACGTCTAAAAACATTATATTGACGATTATTAGATAATCGTAATAAATTTGACAAAATAATATCATCGAAATTTGTTAAAATAATCTACAAAGAGAATTATCGTAGAAATTTGATGCTAAATGTTTCGCAATTATTAAATAAGTATAATAGAGATAATCTCGTCGTTAAATTTTCACCAAGAGAAACTGCTCTCTCGCAGCTGTTGACTTTATTAATACGAAAATCAAACGTACCGCTGTCATCGTGTTTATGGCCTTTAGATGCGCACGATTGCGAATGTAGAACGCGGATGGATATTCGCGAGGTATGTCAACATGAACTTTCATAGCCGATCTGCAATTCGCTAAATAGCACAAAGACAAACGGGTGAAACTGGAGAGCCGGTAAGCTACAGCGTCGCCGGCACACTTACGCGGTAACGCAACATTTCGATCTTCAGTCGCAGTTGTACAGTTTCCGCGCTGCTCTAACAGTTTTTTATACTGCGCCGTTGTTGCCGACGATGTATCGCGAATGAAAGATAACAAAGGTGCGTATAACTGTACCAAGCCCTCTCTCAGTAAGTATGTGACAAATAAGCGGCCAATAAACGTACATTAAAACGGGTATCGTAACATGTCGTTGCGAAGTTTAGGAAATCAGCGATCATATCGGGATCTCTATAAAACGCGTTTACTGCGATTACCCACACCTAGCTGACGTCACGGCACTTCCGCGAAATTATTGTATTGCATAATGCAAGCGTGTCAATAACGAGGCCACTGAATCCAAAGCAGTGATATTTTTTTTGCACGAGAATAAGCATTTCGATTCTTATCATTTGACATCGTTTTAATCGCAGCAGTTTTTTTATATCAACACAATTAATAATAAAAATAAGTCAATCTATGTCGTTTAAATCAAATTAAGTCATAAAGCTCATGTTTCGTTTATATATTGCATTATTTTAGTTTGACAATTGATTAAAAAATTTTCTTGTTGAAAGTTTAAAATTATTAAGTATAAATAATTTCTAAACTAGCTTTCCATATGAATTCTTCAGAGTCATGCTCTGTATATGTGGTTAGGATTAAGCAGACACGAAATGCGAAATACGGAAGCCAGAAATGATGCAAGGACAGAATGTAATAAATAAAGACCAACTACTAATAATAAGTCATCACTGTTTAACATTATTTCCTTCAAACGGCACGTTTGCGTAACTAAATAGTCGAATTTCGCGGACACATTGGTATCACCTGTTTATTTGTCACTTCTGTCCGTGGTAAACGAGCCACCATTCGACTCTTTTCATCGTTGTAACATTTCCGCCGTCGAGGACAGAAAAGGTAATTGACATGCAAATTTTCGGCTACCACCGCGCCGGTCACTATTGTTGTACTATCCGGCGCGGAAACGCGTAATTTCGTATTGCATGTGAACATTGATCACGAGTGCCGTGAATCTCTAAATTTTATAAAAAGAAAATTTTACGTAATAAACCATATAGCATTAGAACTTTAACACTATGTTGTATACAGATTTTCAATAAAATAAAATAAATAAAAAATCACTCAAATAAATGTGTGGTTAGTTACTAATTAATTGAAAAAAGTCATCGGTATCTGATATAAAAGAACGTTTTAAAAAAAATGAGCAGATGAGCAATGTATAACGAAAGATATAAGAAGAAAGATCAATCGAGTCCAGCAAAAGGGCATACGGAAGATTGTCCCATAGTTAATTGGCAATTGAGGCAATTACCGTTTAATTGACAATTTCTTGATTAGCCAAGACTAATCAATAACGAAGAGAATTAAGCCAAAAATGTAGAGAGCCAATCAGCGAAAATAAAAGACTTATATAAATTTTATTACGGTATGGATATATAATCGTATAAATTGTGAAACGAATTTTAATGTATAATTTATCAATAACGTGCATTCATGAAAAAAATATATTTATATAATTTGCTAGAAAAATACTAAATCATAAACTTAAATTTCTATTTTCTGGCGTATCTATGTTAGTATACGAATTAATGTGTGTTTAATCAGATTTATGAAGCGTGATATATTTATGTTCAGTAATTTCAATATGTTAAACAAAATTGAATTATACATTGGGCAGTTTTCACTCATATAAGTTTACATAGCCTACATACATTCCGTTGGCTTTATCGACGCATTTGTCTTTTATATTGAACATTACTTTCTTACTTGGCGTAAAAATGGCGCGGTAACAATCTTAAAATCACCTCTGAATTACACCGGAAGAGATGTAGAGAGAGATATCGATCGGTTTTATGTGCCTGCTATCTCGATCGATTCGCGGAAAATGTGGGAAGGCCGGTTTCTCCGACGGCGAATTACGGACGACACTATAAACGTGTTATAGGTTTTATGTCAAAGCCTATAGGAAATACGGAAAGACGGATAGAAAGTACGTTCTGTACGCTGTACTACGTAGTGGCAAGTCAACGTGCAATTTTTTTACGATGGGACAACGGACACATTGCCATAGACACGGTAATAAAATGACAGTATGATTTAGAGGAGTACGTCGAAGTTCATGATTTACGCTACGGTTATGTGATAACCGAATGACATACTGTCGTATTAAATAACGCAGCGCACGAGTGTGCGTAAACGTAATATTACGATCTTGTAAAAAAAGAAAGCAGCCGGAGATTCGTGGGCATAAAATAGACAGCGACGCTAAAACATGATAGAATATTTCAAAATTCACTTACCTTCGGTTTGATGACGTCGTAATGTCCTTCCGAGACCCTTGAATCATAAATGCCACTTGACACCGAGTTTTGCCTCCTGCAAACGACAAAATACACGATCAATTTAAGTATGTCATGTTGTGAAAATAAAGATCATGAATTTTTTGGAAAAGATAAAAATGTACGCAAATAAAAACATACAAATGTATATAATAACAAAGGAGAATATGTGCGTGTGTAAAAATTAATTATGTTTGTCAATTTAAAGAATATCTCTAAAGAAACAAGGAATTGAAGGAGATTTGATGGTTAGATGGTCGGAGAAAGAAAATCATTCCGACGCTAAATGTTATCGATATTAAATGACGCAATACCGAGAGAGCCATAAATTTTCGCGTATCTTCGTATCTTTCGCAGTGGGATTATCGGGGAATTTATACACGATGCGACTCGAGGAACTTACGCGACTGGATCCGATCCATTGATCGTAGGCTTCGGCGACTGGATTCCAGACCGGACAGGTGCACTCGTGTGAACGGGAGAAGGTCCTTTGCTTCCCAAAGGCTGCTTTATTCTGCAAATGTCAGAATGGACGCGAACGATAATTTTCAACGGCAATCAAGTTGCGCCGCTATTCACACGCGATCGTAAATTCTCTTAAAGTACGAGGAATTTATGATTGTGAAGGTATTAGTTTCGTCACACGCGATATCATCTGTCGTTTATTAATCTCTCATTTCCGTTGATATTTCCAGCCAGTAATCTCACTATTAAGCCGGCGTAAATCCAACTATCTATTGCACGTTATACGCAATAACTTTGTAGAGTTGCGTAAAACACATCTGAATCTAACAATAAGAAGCACGGGATCTAAAATTAATCTTTTTATAAGCAAAAGTTTAGAAAAAAGTAATTCTTGTTAGAACTACTTTATATTACAAGTAATTTAGTCGTTTCCGCTTCTAAGAAATTTTCTCTATCGAATTATTACAAATAATTCATGATATCCTGTTTTTAAGTGTCTACTCTTTTTCGCTTCTAAAGAATAGACCTAGGAATTAGCCATGACCGCGATTTTCATGCAGAAACAGAAATAAAGTCTGAGAAGTCGCGAGACCTCTCAACCCGAGCCATTACTCAAGTGAGACATGATTTATCGGGGATTCGTTATCACCCTCCGAGTTCCAACGCGGGAAAACGAGAAGTTGGACCATCTTGACCTCCGCGAACTCAGACTCGCGGGTCTTCGTGGCATAAACAGCGGATTAAGTGTCTTTTTAAATGTAATCTCAAGTGATGTGCGATGTGCATCATAAACAACATGTAATAATTCGCAAGATGCATTATCTCTCTCATAAGACTTGATGTATGTAAAATTTCTAAAGTATTTCAATTTTCCCGAAGTCTCCTGGACCTCAACTGCGAATCGACGTAATCGTTCAGTCAAAAGTGGACCAGTTTCATATAGTGGCATTTGGTCGCGAAGGAGCTGTTAGTTTTTTTAAGGTAACGGTTTGATATGTTACATTGCAGATGATTTACAATCCGACATTCTCTAAATCACTGAAACAATCTCTCCAGTCGATCACCGTGCGATGGCTCAGTTTTCGTTACCGTTATACAAAATCGCGCTGCATCACGGCGCGTGCTGCGTTCTCAATCGAAGTAACGTTTTGCGATGCGACATGAGCTCCCGGCGCAGCTCCACAAGCTCACCAAGTTGCGTCTTTGCTGAACGTGGCTTATAAGTTGTACAATACGGCGAGCGCGATTGACTCATATTCGCGGAAATCGTGGTAAACAATTTATATTTGGGAGTACTAATCATCTCTCGTTAATACATTAGCCGACATTGATAAATATATAGAAAATTATACGCGTAGAATATAACGTGGCATCGTAGATATAATGTTTATCATGTGGCAATCTAAAAAAAAGTCAGCGTTTCAGAGTATATCATTAAATTCAATAATGTCAATTAATTGCAAATCTCTTCTGAAAACAGCAGCTCTAGATTTATCTGGAAATGGATTATTCAAGAGATCGAATTAGATCAAGAACAACGGATTGTTGAAATGACTATTCGCGCGATATTAAATGCTCATTAAATCTTTGCGCTTTATAAGCTTTATAAAACTTTTAGTAGAAAAAAATTAAAACCTTAAGATTATTAAAAATTAAAATCTATTTAATATTTCGAGAACCGAGAATGCTTTGCCTCGAGAATACTCTGAATAAATCATACTGCGCGGCAAATGTCACCGAGCGATCGAACGAGTATAGGTAATATTTACCGACTTATACACGGCGGCGTGGAACCAACGCTCCGAAGACTGCACGTGCTGCTGTGACTGTTCTGTTTATTATAAGTCGGCCGATTGTTAGGAGGCTGAACGCAGACCCGCTCAGCGATGCGGAATCGCGGCGTCGTCGGTTTGTGATAAATCATGCTTCCTGCACACTTTTCTCGTCGTCAAGCCGCGACGCGTCTTCACGCCTTCATCGCCACACATACACGGGTCTCTTTTCGCGCGGACGATTACGATTTTCGTTTCTCGACGAGCGAAACTCGGGGGTCGATGGTCCCTCGCGGTCGCAAACGGATCGGAATGCACTCGACGATCGACGCGGCTCCGAAACGCGAAAAAAAGGGGCGAGACAGACCCGATACCGACTTGACCGCTCAAGAAGCCGCGGAATTCGCCGCTCGTTTCGTTTCGCAGTTGAAGGACTGACGTGCGAGAGCGGTCGCGAATAAGCGGTATGTCGTTTGCTGTCGTACAGCTGCAGCTGCGGGCGGTACCGGACCGATACTGCCGGCCAGGAGGCCCGATGTGGAGTATCTCGCGAGGGAGCAAGAGCGGCGACGGCGGCGACGGCGGCGACGGTATAGTGGCGACTAATACGATTCGCCTTGCAGCGGCATTAGGCACGACTGAGCTCAGGCCTGTCGGTGCTCCGACTCCGCTCCGTAATAACAAAGCGTATCGCGAACCTATCAGAGGCTGCTTTGATTCCCTCCGGCCGCCTGCACGCGCGGCATGGCGCGGCGCGGCGCGATGCATCCGCGGCGATCAGCTGTCGCTGTGTGCGCAACCGCGATACGTCTCGCGAATGCGATTCACGACGAGAGATGTAGAAAGTTTTGCGAGTTCTTAGGGAGCTCAAATGCAAATGTAGAGATAAATGAAATAAAGGGGGAAAACACGGTCTGCTCCTTTAACGGAGTAAATAGCGTGACGACATCTCGCTCTCTTTCTTGCATTTTGATAAATAGAAAGTTAAGGGGGAGCATCACGAATCATCTCTTTTGGATGTAACTTAATTGTCGATTGCTTGCTTGATCAATGTGGATTCAAAGATCCTAATAAACTCTTAAAGTATAATGGGATATTTGAAGTCTCTAGATTTTCTATGATATACTTTATCATCCAAAAAATCTTAAGAGCTCATAAATGTAGAAGAGAAGACGTGAAATTACAGTGTTAGCAGAATTTTTTGATCGAGCTATTACTTTCAACTGGGTAATAATTTTCGAGCGAAAGAACATCGAGCGCGCGGACAATCGCTTTCGGGAGAATCGCGCGTAGGAACATCTGGCAGATGTCCCGCTTCGAGAAACAGAAGCTACAAGCGCCTCACAGTTATTTCTCGCGTAGTTTAAAATGATACACGCGAGTTATACTCAATTTCACAACGTATCGCCACACTTTCTGCCTTACATCAGCAACGAACGTGAGACTTTATGAATTTTCAAGCGCTGCTCTGACCGCTCGTCGGCAAAGGAATTCTCCGTTCTGCTTTCTTAAATCGTTCCCGCGCATCGAGCTTTTTACATCGCCGCGAAATATTTCGAACGATATCAATGCATCAAACAATGCCCGAGGTTTTTCCACGTCCTTTCATGTTAAGGTAGGCTTGTAATTCTGCGTTTACTCACGATCAACAAACTTTCTCACTCTGTTTTGGAACGTACGCTCGCGGCTACGTACGCTCACGCGATATGAAATTTGTAGTAACGCTATTGTACCACTGCGCGAATATATTCACAAATCATATATTACCTATGTATAGATTTGTCTTGAAAAAAGGCTCGGTGAACATTTATTGTCAGGTCAAGAAACGCGTTGCTGTCGAATTAAATGGAGTAATTGAGATATTTTGATAAATAGACCAAATACAATAAATTTTGAAAGATAAAGTTGACTACTTTTTGTGATAGTCATTAAATAAGTATAATCATTAATCATTTATTTATAATAATAATAATAATTAATTTTTATCATGAAAAAATGATTACTTTATTCCGTTTATCGATACTTTGATGCCATATTTTCGATCTTGCTTAATATATTTCTAATGTAGATATAAGTATAAGATAACATTTTATCGTAAACTGTAATAAAACTGTATATGCTTCGATAAGTTTACTTATTACGTAAGTTCGCAGGCAATTAGAAGAGAAATTAATTATACAATTATATAATTGTGCTTAGTAACTCAATTATGTAATTGTATAATTAATCCTTTGACTGCATAAAAATGTACACAATACAATAAACTCATCGATGTGGAACGATTATTCAAAGCGGATTCGTTTTTCTATATTCATCTCTAACCACACAACACCTGGAGTGTTCAATGCTAACAAGGCGCTTTTAATCCAAGCGAAAGAGAGAAAGAGAGGGACTGCTTCGCGATTACTTCGTATTCCGATGATGTTCCAACAAAGCCTCGTTTGTTACCAATGACGACCGCTCGCGCGTTCTAATTACGCACTGCATCTCGCCGTATTCGCGCAAGTAGGTGGCTGCGTTACAACGGACGAACAGCGTCGAGTCTCCGCGATGTAAAGAGGATCCGAAGACCCATCTTTGGCATCGGCAATGTTATTGAGTCGAAGCAATTTCTCGCCCAAGGAAATTCGATGCGTTATATTTACGTGGACGTAATCGATGGTAAAAGCATATTTGTCCGCGCACGATATTCTCGGCAACGCGGTATAATTAGTGGAAAGGAAATTATTAGAAAGACCAGCAATTCATTCTTGTATGTACGACTCATGTGTGTGGATTTAAATTTTATGGTACATTTCCGACACTTTTTAGATATTTTCTAGAAATAAGTACTACATTATATGTATACTTTTTCTTAATTTTATTCGAGTCCTTGAAAAATTCTTCGTTTTACTTTATATCTGTTTTCAAAAACCACTTATATTTTTAGAATTTTATATTCCAGAATAGTTTTAATTTTGGAGATTTAGTTTCAATAATTTTATTATAAGATATCTGGTCTTAATTTCACTGACAAATTAAACAATTTAAGAATTTTTTTGTTTTTTACGTTTTCAGATTCATAATAATACGAAATAATAATACCAAGAATGTTTGCATGAAAATAAAAATTATTTTTCAGCAATATCATTGTTTTGAAAGAAGACAGAATTCTTCAAAGATAGAGTGTCTCAAAGGAAGCTTTATATGTCGTTAACAAAAACAGAACGCGCCGTCCGATAAATCTAGCGAATCATCAAGAATAACCACGTTTGTTGAACTCGCCGAAGGATCAAGGGCTCTCGTTCGGCCTCCATCTCGTCGACCGCGAAATGCCGTCGTCTAAATACGCCGTATTTCGCCGCTAACGAACTGCCAGACACTCGAAGCTCCTTTGGACCGAGTTAATTCGTCGATTCATTCCGCGAAAACGTCGACGCCGCCGACTGCGCTAGCTATATAGTCTCATTAGCACGTTCGTGAAAACGTACGTAACCACCAATGAAAATACTATTCAACCGCATACGACGAAATAGTTATTACTCGGAAAATATCCCGTAATACACTCATATATTTTAAGCTAGCTCTTCTAAACCAGCTAAAGCTTTCATATAAATGAAAGATGAACGATAACGATAATAACAATTTTATATTGCTACAAATTATGAACGTTGCATCAAAATTTCGATTTAAATAAAAAGTGTTGATTAGAATAATGCAATTATGGATATTTAAATAAATGATGAATCTAGTTAATAATCTACGCTATTTCCCAATCCATATTACCACATTCTATTTTTGAACTTTCTATCGCGGCATCGTTAATTTTCAAGTTAAAAGAAACGTGATAATAGTTAAATATTAATTTTTCGTTTTAAATAATGTGACGTATAACGTTCGCAAATTCGAAATAAGTATAAATGTACGTAGTTTACGTGTTGGCACACACTTTGCAGGATATAGGCACGCGTATGAATGAAACAATGCGGCCATAAATATAGAGGTATGCGCGTGAATCATCGATAGGGCAGGACCGTTGGCGGAATGGTACGGTCACCGTTTTGCTGTACACGCATCCGGTATCCGGTTCGAGCACGATATCAGCGGTCGATGCCAATGAACCGTAATCGAATTCCGATTTCAATCGCCGGTCTCTGTGCGAGTAACGTTCGCTTTCTTGCAGAATGTTTCAATTGCAAAACGGTATATCGACACGCATTAAAATTATTTATTGAGATCGATCGTTGTATATAGCGAGAAAAAACAGGTTTATATAGACAAAAAACGCATTAAAATCATTTCCTGAGATCGATCGTTGTATATAACGACAAAAAACAGATTCATTTAAAACTTCGAATTTTAATCAGCGTTAATTTTATACAGGAATTATGTATGAATGAACCAATCGACTTCTCATGTTCAAGTAACTTTTAATTGGAAATAAAATTAATATAAGTATCAAAGAGAGAGAATCTTGTTAGAATATTTTTCAGATAAATTATTTCAAATATTTAATCAAAATTTGCTTTAATACAAATCTGTTTTAAAAGATTACGGGTATTGAATAATTTAATAAATTCAATATTACGGTGTTAAATGATTTAATATTTAATATATTACTGTATAGAAATATAATAAATTTCTGAAACGACTGATTCCATGAATTTTTATAGAAAGACTCATCTACTCAAGAATTTCTTAAAGGGCTTTTAGATCGGAAAATCATGTAGAAGAGATCGAAATAGTTAAAATAATCAGTTTTTTCCACCGATTCTCAGAGGAGGGTAACAGTCTATTTTAATCAGTGCTTCATCGGAGTCTAAATCTAAGCTGCTATTCTCGGCACATGTTTTACTACAATAAACGTGACAAAGGCATTTAGCTATCGCCATCTGTTGGAGAATGCAACGGGCTCCGACTTTTCATTCAGTACATTCGATGCAACAGGACCGATATAGACAATATTGACAACACACATATATTAACTATGCGGTAATCCTACTTAAAAAATATCGCATTTCTTAAACTGTGCATTCTTTTTATGCTTTATTACGCAAAAACAAATGTACCTTTCTGGCAACTTAAAAATCGTAAATATTACCTTTACGATTTTTCATTGAAAATATCTACTTTTTAAATAAAATATAATATTTTTAAAAAATTACTCACCCTTCTCCCTGAAGTCTATTATCTGCTACTTGCATAGGTAACGGTGCAGTTAGCTGCCTGACTAATTCGTCCCTTTCCCTTTCCTTTTGTTGGATAGTCTCCTGCAATCTTTGCTTCTGTTTCTGGTATTCTTTAAATAGGCCACCGTTGTAACTTTGTTCGAGGTTGTCGCTAGGAGCCACCATCGCTCTAATCGGTATTACGGATGGGTCTGTAATTTTGGCTGCGATTCCCGTGGGTTTTTCCGTCAAGGAGTCCCTTCTGGAACTCCTGGCAGTCGAAGGCGCCGGCGATTCCCTTCCAGCCACTCTGCGTTCCGGCGTGGATGTCGCTGAAGGATCCACTTCCACACCTATAAAGAAAAACATTATAAAAATTACGGGTTACTTTTAAAATAATTTAGAAACTTTCTATGTAATATGTAACTACTTTAACAGATCCGTCGTAGAAATAATAAAATCAATCAAAGCTAAATAAATTAATTGAAATAATTAAACATGTGTTATTAAGTACATGCTATAAAACATCGATTAAAAATCTAATCGTTCTTTTATTCAAATGTTTTGTATGATATGTGCACGTAACGATATTATTTAAATGTACTTTTAAATGTACTTCTAAGATGTGCTTTGTAATCTTACCGTCAGGGCTTTTGGAGTGCCCTCGAGTTCTCGGCGGAGCCTTAGGTTGAGCATTCATTGTGGTCTCTTGTATCGAGGGTAGTTGTTGAAACTCGGTGTAATTCGAGCTAAGGAAGACATCACCCTCGTTTTCGAAGAGCCTATCGACGCTAGTATTCATCAACTTGTTGTTCTTGAAACCGGTTAAGTGGAAGCTAGCGAATGATGACCTGGACATCGGGTTTACGTCGCCGACGGATAGCGCCATAAGTGCCGCCGATGGTATGGATGTGTTCTTGGGACTCCTGGGCCCGAGGCCAGCCTCCAGAGCCGGCACTAAACTACGAGACATCATATCCGCGGCGGATCTCGGCCTGGTAAACGGCATGGCGCTGTGCGGAAACGTCTTCGGTTTGATCGGCGTTATTAGCATATGTTCCGTCCACGAAGTCTCCAAGGAGGGCCTCTCCAGGCGCTCCACGTCGACGTTCAGGGTTCTTTGTGCAAAGGGTACAGCGAACGTCTCGGGAGGTATACTTTGAAGCCATGAGAGCAAACTTAAGTCCGAATCGCTGAACCCCACGGACCCATCCAGTAGCCTCGAGAAACTCATCTCTACCTATAACATAAGAGAGAATGCACGGAATTAAAAATCTAAACAAAACAAAATTAAATTATAAAATATAAATACTATAAATACTATAAATAATATAAATAAAAGTATAAATACTATCAAAAATGAAAATAAAAGTATAAATATATGTAAATATTATAAATATATATGTATAAATAAACAATTTACAATTGTATCCAGTAATTATATAGTTTACGTGTATACAGAAAAAATAAAAGTAACTTTAATTTTAATTTTGATATAATTTTGGCAAATTTTATCCTTTAATAAAATAAAACAAAAAAAAGATAAAGAGACAAAAATCACCTGTTCGCTCTCTTTCGACCCGGTAGCTTTCGCTTGGCAATAATTTACGCAGGATTCGTACAAGATGCCTTTGATGACGAGCTGAATGAGCCGATCGTTTTTCGCTGAGGTGATCGGATGCGCGGAGTCGGCGCTCTTCCTGTCGCCCGGCAGGAACTTCTCTACCAAAGGGTGAACCTCGCGGAAACATTGCACCCTCGCGTTACTGGGATTCCAGTCCTTGTACTGCAGGTGATCCGTCAGCCGCGGCAGAGTAAGCAACAGGCACAGGCTACTGTATTCTTCCTTAGAAGGCGCGACCTTTTCGAGGTCGCTCAACACCTTGACAACCTCCTCCACGGCGTTGTCGACGCTGCCGTTCGTCCCGGCGGCGATAACGTTCGCCTCGGACTTGATGCACAGCAGCTCGACATATTTGTGGCGCAGGATCGAGTACGTGAACTTCCTCATGTCGAAATCCGACAGCGCTTCCAGCGGCTGGATGAACTCGAGCACGTCGTCCCATTGTCCGTCGAGGATCAGCTGGCGCAGGAACAGCACGTCGTCGCTGTACTGGCCGTTTATCACGCCGGTCTCGCGCTCGAGCGAGAGCTGCGAGATGTGAAGGTCGCGGCTGTGGAGAAACTCCAAGGTCAGTCGCACCACGTCCTCCTCGCGCAGCGTCAGGTGCGCCGCCGGCATCACGTACCGAATACGCAACCTGGATCATTTCATTAAAAACATAAATTGGCGTATAGTGCCTCGCATCTTCATGCACTGCACGAAGTCATTGAGATATATTCGTAAAAAAAATTCTACCGAAGAATAAATGAAAGATTTTGATGCTGACATTGAATTTTGATTATTCATGGAACGTATAATCGTCTTCTGATAATGAAGTCATTTTACAAAAATACATTTCAGTTTCTGCAAAATAATTGTGATCATTCGAATTGTAATAGGTTTGTCGAGATACAGAGAAAATTTGAAAAATTCATAATATAACGTTTACGATTTTATAATCGGATATGACATTATGGAAAAACATGTAATTGTCGCACACTTAAAACTTAGGAAGAGTCATATTAACACGAGGAAACTAAAATGATGTAAAATTAATATATCAAATTCGTTTGACTATCAAACTAAAACTTTTGATTTTTAACTTCCTATCTTAAAAAAAAAACTTTGCACAAACTAGGCAATACGTATTACGAAAGTGATATTTCATTCTGAGAAATATTGAAGTTGCCGCGAATATTACTAGCAATTTAACACGATGTTACCGTATCGCTAGTAGATATTACTATGTAATATCTGAGAATTATGAAATTGCTTCAGGAATTTACCTCCTGGTTTCAAGTTTCGCGTGCTATAATATAATGCGGGAAAATGAAACGCAGACGAAAGATTGCTTAGCGATATTTATATTCAGAGTGGCCCGCAGCGAGAGAGAAGTCTAGGCTCTAGATCAACGTCTCGGCATCCAGCCACCCACTTATGCGATAATCAGGGCACGTCTGTGGATGCGCTGGCCCCGTAGTGCAACGAACTTTCGAGGAAGTGCTATTTCGTGCATTCCATACATGCATATCATTACTGAGTTTCGTAATCGTGCGTTTTACAACAAACGAAAGTCCGCGCGCGAATAGAATTGCGTTCACACGAATCCTGATGATCGTTTTACAGTTCTTTTACGAGCTGGCTGTTAGGCAAATGCGTGGTGTTTACGACATAACGCAAGTACACGCTTTTTTTGCCAAATATTGCCCAATAAATGTAGCAATTTGCATCAACCATATTTTCAAAATACATGAACATTAAACATACTTTTTTTTAATTTTAATGACGTCTGTACTTTTTGTCCAAGGACGGTTTCACAATGTGCAAACTGATGAAATCATGGAATACGCAAAATTCAAGCTAACGTCAGCGATTCTCTTTGAGTTATTTAAGTGGGTTATTCAAGTTAGTGGGTTATTTAAGTTAGTGACAGTGAAGAATCGCGTTAGTCTCAAGTGAAACTGTAAGAGCTACACGATGTTTTCGCATCGAGGATTAGTGAGTAAACTTTTCTGATATATATTTCACATTTATTTAATATTTTTATGAGTCTTTGTCTTTAACTTCTGGAACTAGAATTTTTCAATAATTAAACCATATATCATCATGTTGATATATGGTTTAACGCTGCAGCGTTAAACAGAATATTTGTAGAAATTAATACAATAAAATATTTATTTCTCTTTTGTATTTTTCCTCTAAATCGATTTTTACATTACTACAATAATATTCCATAGTAAATCCATAAATATATAATCTTTTTTTCGATAATTTTAAATTGTTAAATAAATAATTTAGGGAACAAATTTCTGCCATATCAAACATCTGTTCGAGAACAATCTGCTTAAAGTTTTCTTAATTATTTCAGTTCTTAACAGTGACAATCTCGTTAACAAATATCGCACTTGCTGGCGTCCTCGTTCAACCCGGCTATGAACATCAATATGAGAACAATCCACGCTATTTGCAAGATCATTCTGCTCGGGAGTACACAGTCTCCGACTGAACAGTATCGCGCGGAACAATTACCGGACCAGGAATCGACGCGATATTTTTCGGGAGTTAAGACGGTGTTACCCTATATGAATCGAACCAAGCCGATGCTCGTTCGCATGTGTTAAGCTATCCACATCGTCCATCATACCACCATTATTCACCGAGACCACACCATGTACATTTCGCAAGAATAGGAGGTCATGGATATGTACGGCCCTCGGTGTATGTCGGCCATCCTCAATCTTTGGTAAATGCTCATTATTCTACTACTTGATTGAAATTTGAACTTTCAATAAAATGATAGTAATATAAATAAAATATCGCGAATGTTATGTTAATGAAACATTATACTTATGCCATTTTCTCAGATCAAGTAATAGTATCCTCATATTATCATGAGCATTTACCAAAGATTGAGAATGGCCGACATACACCGAGGGCCGTACATATCCATGACCTCCTATTTTTGCGAAATGCACATGGTGTGACCTCGGTAAATAATAGTACGGTGGACGATGTGGATGCTTAACACATGTGAACGACCATCGGCTTGGTTCGATTCATAGGGATACACCGCCTAAACTCCCGAAAGATATCGCATCGATTCCTGGCTCGGTAATTGTTCCGCGCGATATTGTTCAGTTGGAGATTGTATCCAGTGCTGCGGAACAGACTGATCTTTCAAATAGCGTGGATTGCTATCATATTGATGTTGGTAGCCTGCAGATTGAACTAGGCTATGTTCTTCAATACGATAGTAATCCACGCAAGAACGTCGGCAAGTGCAATACTTGCTAACGAGATTGTCACTGCTAAGAACTGAAAAAGAATGATAACGAGGAATTATCGGCAACCAACGAGACAGTCGGTGCGCCATATGACACAAATGACAGACCGTCCCCAAATTATAATTTTAACTATTTACATAATTATCCACAATATTGGAACAATGATTGGGGCAATGCAGAGGGAATGGAAAATTTCTTTATCGAGCTCAAGAAGAAAAACGACACAACTTCAACCAATGCTCCAAACAGGGGCATCTAATCTATGTCCCTAATTATATACTTTTCACAAGTAATGATCCCAAGAGCACTTTCCCGATAACCACTGGAGATAAATGGAAAACAATGATGCCTTGGGATCCATTTTACCCGCATAAAGACAACGCTCATACTCGAATAAGTGTCAAAGACGAAAGATTCAAGGACTATAAATATACATCACCATTTGAAATGTTTCCTGGTAGTAGAGTTTTCGGGTAGTAAATGTTACAGATATGACTCTGTTATCAATTTCTGCCACGTTACCTTGAAGCAACGAGTTGATTGATCGTAATGGTTTTCATGTTCTATTTATTACACATAATTACTATTGTACTATGCACGCATAATTTTTTATAAAGGTGCATTCCTTCTCAAACTTTGTCCGCCCGGTAGTCAAACTTTTATATACGATTTTCTACATAAGAGATAAAATGTTTCATTTCGATTTATTATAAATCTACGTATATGTATCACGCTTTTAAACAAATATATTTTAATGAAAACATGTTCGTTTCGTTATATTTTTAACACGTTGTAAACCTTATCACGTCATAAAAAAGACCCTAATTACTATTTAGAATTATCCGAATTTATATACAACTATACTCGCATATAATATGGTAATCTTAATAAGTTTACTATAATCTTTTAATCTTTTAATTAATCTTCTGGATATGTGTTTAAATCATTAAAGTAAGTAAATATATAGTATAATGGCATAATATAAAGTAAATAATAATAAATGTATAATAAGTTTAAATCTAAAACATTCTGTATATCCTTTAGATAAGTTAATTAATAAGAAGATAGTTTCACGATTAAATAAAAACCGATAATATCCGGATTGCATATCCAAAACCATCAAATTTCATCATGGAATATAAGCACACCGGAGCACTTTCACTAACAATCCCAACTTTGACTGTAACCGGTAAGCGCACACAGTGATGAAACAAAAATTCAATTTCAGACAATTTGCCAGAAGAGTTAATTGAGCCGAACGCGGGAATCGAGGCACCGCCCGTACGTCTGTAAAATATGCGAATGCCAGAAAAGGAGGGCGAACACTGATCGAAATTTCTGACTTGCCCCCGGGTGCATCTCTCTCTGGTAAATTGTAATTTCCTCGATTCCGCGGAAAGCTATTTTCGATGACATGCGCGAATGTTTATCTTTTGTTATTTTTATTGACGCGGCAAACATCGCAATGTTTGAAACGCGATAAAAATTGGTCAGAGAGTTATATTTGTTATATTTGTCCAAATAGAATTGAATGGCAAATCTCAGCAAACTATAGAGATAAACAGATATCGAATGAACATTACATCATAACCCTCGGCTAATGTTTTGCGGAATCAATTGATATAATAATCGCAAGATCCATTGATCCAGGTGCATCGTTGATCTCTTTAAATGGATACATAATGCGTAGTTGACGGCTGCCGATTGTAGCAGGTCGTAAACTATCGTATAATAACGCGTCGAAGTAACGGAGCACTGAGGCGTTTAAAGTGCGAACGAAACGTAAAAGGCACGCACCGTGTTCACAGCGATGTAATCATCAGCGCTGGTGCGTGAACTTTAATAAAATGTATTTTACAGGAAATCACAAGTATGAACAGCACGCCAGTCAAGTCCAGACAAGACATTACAAATTCCTATTCACCGTAAAATGACACCGAAAGGGGTGCGTTACATCAAACATCCTGATATACCTTTCATTATCTATATGCCAAATCTATACAGAAATAATGAGGAATTATCTACCACCGATGAGATTATCGGTGCGCCATATTTTGACACAACTGGTAGACCGTCCCCAAATTATTATTCTTACTATCCATATAATTATCCGAACTATTTAAACCACGACTCGGGCAATGCAGATTTCTGTACACAATAAAAAATTTAATGTCAATTAAAGTCCACTCTAAATTTTGTGTTAAAATAACTCATTCATCGTGTTACTTGTTGACATTTAGAAATGTTATATCAACATTTTTTACAATGTATGTTTACAATAAAATAAAAATAATTTGTAAAAAATGTTGATGTAACATTTCTAAATGTTAACAAGTAACACGATGAATGAGTTATTTTAACATAAAATTTAGAGTGGACTTTCATTGACATTTGGTACACAAAATTTTTTACTGTGTATAGCAATCTCAAGAGAAACTCAAATTCAGACGATGATTCAAACATGCCTGGAATCAAAATCAGACTCCCTGAGAATTGGTTACATTACCCGAAAAGTGCTGACAACAGGGTTGGAGTTCCGGAATGGTTCTGGCCCTGGGCTAAGGAGCTGGTTTTCCAGAACCGGAATAGATGTCCACAACCGCAAATTCGACGACCACACTATTAATCCACCTTATGAAACGTCTTCGTCACCAGTTTATTATTAATAAGGCACTGTTATAGATATGACGGTGTTATCGATTCCTACCACACTACCTTGAAGCAACGAGTCGATTGACCGTAATGGTTGTCATGTTCTATTTATTATAATTAATTTTTTATAAGCGTACATTCCTCTTCAAACTTCGTCCGTCGAACTTTTACTTACAATTTTCTAAATAAGAAATAAAATGTTTCATTTCGGTATTATAATTATAAATCTACGTATATATGTATTACGCTTTTAAATAAATATATTTTAATGAGGACATTATGTTCTTTTCATTTCACACACTGTAAACCTCATCATATCATAAAAACCCATTCAAAATTATCGGCATTTATATAAATATATATCTAATATATGGTAATAATTTTACTATAATCTTTTAATTCTTTATTTAAAGTTCTGAGTATGTCTTTAAAACAAATAATTAAATTAAGTAAACAATATAACAGCCCAATATAAAATTGATACTACTAAATGTAAGTTCAAATCTAAAATTCTGTATATCCTTTATAGATAAATTAATTAACGAGAAAATAAGTTTCAGGATTAAATAAGAACCAGGCTGCTTATCTAAAATTATAAGGTTTTATCGTGGAATATAAACACATTCGAGTATACTTTTACCAATAATCCTAACTTTGATTGTAGCTCGTAAGCGCACACAACGATGAAACGAAAATTCAATTTCAGACAATTTGCCGGGAGAGTTAATTGAGTCGAACGCGGGGATCGAGGGGCCGCGCCGCCGCCCGTACGTCTGTAAAATATGCGAATGCCGGAAAAGGAAAGCAAACACTGATCGAGATTTCTGACTCGCCGCCGGGTGCATCTCTCTCTGATTAAATGCAATTTCCTCGATTCCGCGGAAAGCTACTTCCGATGGCACGCGCGAATGTTTATCTTTCGTTATTTTTACTGACGGGGCAAACATCGCAATGTATGAAACGCAATAAAAATTGGTCAGAGAATTATATTTGTTATTATATTTGTCCGAATAGAATTGAATGGCAAGTTTCAGCAAACTACAGAGATGAACAGACAACGAACAAACATTAAATCATAACCTTCGGCTAATTTTGCGGAATCAATTGGTAGTAATCACGAGATCCATTGATCGAGATGCATCGTTGATCTCTTCAAATGGATACATAATGCGTAGCTGACGGCTGTTGTAGCAGATTGTAAACTCATCGTACGCGTTGAGGTAACCTGAACCTGAACGCGTCGTGGTAACGGAACACTGAGGAGTTTAAAGTGCGCTGGAAGTTATGAAACGAAACGTAAAAGGTATCGCACCTTGTTTACAACAATGTAATCATCAGCGCTGATGCGTGAATGCTATCGCGAAATAAATTCGATATTTCGTACGTTCAATTCTAAACAGAGATCTTTATGTTTCGCTGCGCCCTCTTTCAAGTTGGTTGTTAATAACGTGGTAAGAATTTTAGTTACAAGATGTAATTATGGCCGTTTTATTTGTATCATCTTGTGCAGCAGTCTAATATTGTTGTTACACGCAAGTAATTTATCAGAAATTTAGGGAAAAGCACATTTATCAAACGGAAGCTACAAATTGTTGGCCAGACGTTCCACAACGTTTGCCGTAACAACGACTACATGCAGAAATCGGCCGTTACGCTCGTAACAGGTGAGTTAACTTCACTATAATTAAGCATTAATAAGTCAACGAGGAACCTTAATTGTCTGTCAAAATATATACATAGCACATTATCACTTCACATACTGCCAATTAATGTAGATACATATTTAGCAAATTATTTTTCAAGATTGAAAAATTCTTGAGTTATAAATAATATAGAATTTAAAAAAAAATTAAGATCGTTCTATAAAATAGAATTAGAAAGAATAAGATAAAAAATCCTTGAAATAAAGAATTTAAATATTCAAAATCGTAGATAGATCACACAGAAATATATAAAATTATGTTATATATATTCTATTTCGCTCTATTTTATTTTTTATCTTCCAAATAATGTGTAAAATAAAATATTTATTAAGCGTTTAAAAGTTTGTTAAAGTTTTATGTGCGTTTGGTATTTCAGATCTTCAAGACTGAGAGAATATCTTCAATGTACTTATTAGTCGTTTCTGCAGGAATCTTTGGTTTTTTTAATATGTCCGTTCTTTACTCTTCGATAATCGAAGCGTGTCGAGGTCTCTTGGCCGGAAGCCGGTTTCATTATAGAGAACGTATAATCTCAAACGTATAATTTCAAACTCAGATTCACGAAAGTGAAAAAACTTCAAACGTAAAAAACGCCGTCGCCGAGTGAATTTCAAAGGGAACGTTCCTAAGTTCGACGAGCCCGAGCATTTTGTCGTCCCCCTCCGACTTCAACTTTGACATCTCCTTGACTCTTTGAAGCGACTTTTGCTCCGCGTTTCCCGCGTTCGTAATTCCAACTTGCCGACGTTCACATATTCCGATTTTCTTCGCGATATTATATATGCGCAGGCGACAAGAATCGTTTGTTAATTTATACGACCTTTGAGGCAATCCAATATAACGGCGCCGCATCCTTCTGCAGGACAGAATTAATCGAGTATGCAAATGAGAGGCAAGTATCGCTCTCGCAGATCACTTTGTTTTCCCACACATATCGATTTTTCCGGTTAAATGAACAATGAAACCTTCACAATCACAGGAAGTACGGATATGAGAGAAGTCTATAATTTCTCATTCTAATTCTAATAAATCAACATTTATAAGTAATGTTAAGCTATTACTTTAATTCTGTCATGAGTTTCATATTAACACTAAAATATCATTAATAGCGGAACCTTGAAGAAACTAACGAGTTTATAACTCACGGTTGCTCCTTAAGTAACTTCTTGATTAAGAAATTTCAAAGTTTCAAACTACAGCTTTCAATATTAGACGATGGCATAAATCATGAAAAAAATTAAATTTAAATTACAAATAAAAATTTACATATCTATGATATGGCAATCAAGCTCTTAATCTAAGGATTATTTTCACGCGCGACAAAATAACCTAATTAATCTTTTATTTCTCAGTTTTTGCGCACTATATAGCAGAAAAACCTCAGATTACTTTGATAAACTCGATGTATTTTAAATGCTTCGGAAAATCCTTTTATTTTCAAAATGAGAGAGAGAGAGAGAGAGAGAGAGAGAGAAAGGAAAATATGATCTGTGTGCTATTATATATAGTAATGCAAACCGCTTATCTGAGAAGAATTCGAAACTCACGATTTTGGTGGAAGCTGGGCGCGAATACGCTAGAGAATTTATATTGCCTGCAGGAAAAAAACGGAGAACACTGTCGCGTGACCTATCTCTGTGAGTAAATCAAGCTTCGAATACCGGTACCCCGGTCTCGGCTTACGGGGTCAAAGCTGACCCGCTGAATACCTCCATTACAGGATGGTTAATGGTTTCTTTGCACCACGAAGAAGATTCCCTCTTGGAAATGTTGCTTCTGGTTGGTGAAAGAGCGGAAAAGCCTTCCACCACTCGGTCTTATCACGCTAGCGCAGGTTCAACGACTCAACGTACTGATACCCGAACTTAACATCACATCGTTACAAGGTTCTAAATTTAACACAAACGCTGCAGTGCATGAAACGCTAAATTAAATCTGTCAACGCTAAATTCGTCGCTAAATTAAATCTCACAACATTAAGTGGAACCTGTCGACGCTAAACCTCGCTAAATTAAGCTGCCAACATTAAAGATGTCTCGCTAAATAAAAAAAATCTATATTTCGGTTATATATATAGCATATATGTATGTATTTAATATAATAATAAATCACAATGTTTCTTTAAATAATAATTACACATTCTTAGTAAATCGCAAGCAATTGTAATAAATGTCGCGTAGAAAGATTAGCTGTAATCAAAGTAAAAACATTGTTAATAGTACTTTCTCACATAAAATATACCAAATCTTCGCTATATCTAACGATGACTCATGAGTGCATTTACTACCATGTGCGAGAAAACAACAACTACCAATGGATATTTCGACGACAGGCGATGTTTGCCATTATACATATACATGAAACCGTCTTTAGTTGTTAGAAAGAAAAGCTCATATAAAAATAAATTTACAAACGTTGATAATCGGACGATTGCAGCTATTACCTGATCGTTCTCGGACTGCATTACGAAGGAAAAGTAGAGCCGCAGCCTTAAGATTTTTTGCTACTGGTGCAACGTGGAAATCGAGCTATCGAAAATCCGTGTGTTATAAATGAGCGAAATCAAGATACATACAAGGAGGTTAATATACCTATCTCAGTAAGTCAACTCAGGCTGAAAGATCGTATCACTAAGTCAATCACTTAATTCGGGAAGAGTTTTTATTTTTGGAGTAAAAGAGTATCGGACGGGTACCAAAGGGAACGAGAAAACAGGAATCATGCATAAATTATCACAAGTAATTAACATATTTACGTCTTCTGGACCGCGCGTTTATACGTCGTGGCGAACATTCACGCGAGAAGGAGGGCTCAAAAATTCCTGAGTAATGTACACATTACACGCACGACGCGAACATTTGGAGCGAGATGCACGAATAAAATCGACGGAGCACGTGATCGAGGATGCACGTACGAGTGACGTCGCGCAACGCACTGACTCGTCGTCGCCGGACGTCGGGGCGCCGTCCGTCGCGACGGCGCCGACGTATCGGCCGGAAGTAATACCCTTTGCGATTATAGTCACGAGAATGAGCGCGATGCGCATCGAGATCGCGCGTCGCACGTGCATAAGATACCCCACGAGAAAATCGATCTTTCCGACAGTCTCTAGGAGCGAACCCCGTATGGTCGCGTCACGAGGCGCAAAAGGAACCCAATGACGTCAGTGGAACATCCGAATGCGGTTAAACAGTATCCGTTAAACGAGAAATAAATCGCGTGTAAGGTCAAGACATTAATGGGAAACCACTATCCACTTATCCCTCGGTGCACAATGTAATCATCCAACGTTGAGAATCTTCTTTTCAACATTTAAATATATACTTCGGTTTATTTGTTCGATTACCTGTCCACGGTTGTAATTAAATTGACTTGAAGATTGAAGAAAACGATACACGAGTTGCTTCTCCGAGAAGTGACCGTCTTAATTGAGATTCTAATTAAAGACAATTACATCTGAAGACGAACCAGTTGCGGTGACGGGTTCGTGAATATTGAGCGTTGCATTAACGCGAAGAATTTTAACCCTTAAATGCCACACCTCTCAAGAATCTCGTAAGTTCACTGAGGGGTCTAAAAGACCCCAGCATGAAAAATGTCTCCTTACTCATTGATTTTTTTATCCTTAGTTATGACAATTTTAATCAATGTTGTTCAAGGTCTAGAGAAGAGTATAAAATGCTAATATTGTTCAAATTTCAATTTCGACATAGTATAAAAAAGGTCAATCACTCAACTATCATCAATGGGAGCATAAGCTCCATTTTTGGCAAGAACATTTGAAAACATTTCATTCTAAAGGGTCTGGGGTCCGCTGGACCCCGGGTGGCATTTAAGGGTTAACAAGTGACTTCGAGATAAGTCTTGCAGTTTTGAGATCTTCATAAAACCGACCGTGGAAGTATAAGTCTCTCCTGTGACCTCTCTTACACGACCTACACCTACGCAAGCACCTTCTCCGTATTACCTGCGACCAGGTCGACTTCCGTGTCGAAGAAACATATCTCCACGGCCGCAAATATCTTATTGCCGAAGGTCAGTATTCACCCATAAGCGCTTTTTGCATAATCGCGTCGAGAAATGGTGGATAAAGCGAATAACGGCGAATCTCACAAAATCCTGCGAGCGTGTCGGACGCCTTACGAAAAAAAAGAAGATTGCACACTACGAGCTGCCTATGCGATAGTAATTATCAACAAATTAATATTGCTACTCGCAATATAAAGCTAATTGAATAGCGCGTTCGTTGCGTAAGATGTTTCGAAAGAGGTTATTTATACGGAAATTAATTTACTGTATTAGCATGTACCGTTTCAAATCTCGGAAGAAATAATGACAGATTAACATGCAGGTTTTCGCCAAAGCGCACGCGCATAGAAGTTAATCAAAATATATATGCATATATTAAAAAATCTATCTTATATTAAAAATGAATATTCTCCTGTATATTCTATGACATTTTTATATAATTTTCCGTGTATAATTTTACCTATAATTTTATTATTTTCTTATATATTTGCTGTTTTAATTACGTATATACCATTATAAAAAGTTCTGACAAAGTTAGGTTTCTCTCTAAACTCATAACAATATAAATAATCTTCAACAATATATGAATAAATATGCTTACGCATTGTTTCCTGGATAACACTACTTTCTCAATTAAGGATTGGCATTAAAAATAAATATTAAATTACAATATTTTTACAATGACGTCTATTTATGTATAGAAATTAAATCATCGACATTAAGTTAAGTGTCAAATTAAATGTTCCTAAATGCAGCTTTTGCCTTTGACAAATATCAAAGCGAAGAATGTAAGAATGGACTTGACGAAGTCGGTGCAGCGCGACGTGTTCTAGAGCAATGTTCGTTCCGGGCTACGTGCTTCCCTTAATTGAGCGTGCACTAATCCCCCTTTCCCCCGGTTGCTGGCCTGGAGGGGTCCACGCGGCACAGCGATTTCTCACGTGTGGTCGCGCCTTAATTGAGCGTGCGCCCACTTCGAGTCAGACGATTCTTTTCTCATCTTCCTCGCCGTCTCGACATTAAACGCGTGCTCACGTATACGCGTGATAAATTGGGTTTGTGCATTTTGTGTGCTTGTGTGCGAAATTGTACTGCTGACGGTCCTAGGACGGAGCAGCGACCGTGAAGAATAATTAACTCCACGTAATTTGGTGTGACTATTGGTTAAAATATACCAATTTTCGGTTTGTCACGTTAGCACTGCAAAAGCACAAAGTGCTAAGGTTTTTTAATAATGTCTTAGCCGTCTTGAATTCTGACGTAAGAAACGAGGAGAAATACATAAATAATTATTGCGTTTTATAATTATTAATATTCTATTTAATGGAGTTTGTAAAATATGGTAGAAATTTGCGTATTTTTTATTTTTAAAAAGAAAATATATCATATAATTATAATATTATAAATGATTATGTGTGTGTACCTATGTTAAGATCTTTAGAGAAATTATAATGTATTAATATAAAAAATATTTGATCTGAAATAATCTTGTTTTCCATAAAAATAGCAAAAATTTAGAAAGTTAAAATTAAATTAAATCGCGTTTTGATTCTAATTAAGAATATTTAATTCGCGTGTTAAGTGCTGATTTATTTTAATCGGGAGAAAGATCGTACAAGATCGCTTTCTATGGCAATCGTGTAAGATTTAGGCGAAGCGTCAAGTTCAAGGTATTCGATGAGATATACGTGCTATTTTAGCATGAACCATCGACTCACGATGACATTTACCGAAGTTCTTGCATTCGTTTAAAAACTCATTTATCAATGTCGCAACTCGTGTAACTTTGTTACCATAAGCTCATTACGATCTGTCTAAAGTCAAAGAAGCAAGTCACATTAAGAATTATCCCATTGACACTCGCGTAGAATTAAATGTGACTTTTTCCTCAAAAGATGATTCAGATATTATTCCTGACGTAATTTATAACGTTCATGACGATGACACGATACGAATCTACAATCAGCACAAATATTGCCGGAGCGACATCGCAAGTGCCATGTAATCTCGGAGTAGACCTGTTTATCAATGATTCATCGCTGCGGATCTTCCTGAATTTATTATAGAGGTCAAAGCGAATCAACTAGTTGAGTAATCCGGCGGTTTCCTCATTTCTCCAGTATTAACTAATGCCACAGAAAAATTGATCAACATAAGTCATATTTATGCTGATCAATTTTATGCTTAAATGACGATTTATGTAAGATGATAACAAACGTCTTTCTTTACTATGTCTATTTGTGTCTATACGAGAGTATTTTCTGCAATTTTTTTTTACAAAATTCTTACTAAAGCTTTCCACACACGATATAAAGCTACTAATACTATATTTTTCAACATTACAATTTGAAGTAGAACAAGACTTTTTCTATTTCGTGATTATTAAATGCCGATTTATATCAAATTCAAGGGAAAAAATCAATTGTTTTAAATATTCATTGTTAAATAAAATAAAATAATTCTATTTTCGTACATTTGTTTTAGTTAGCTTGTTGTATTATTATCTTGCCATCGATTTCTCCCGAGCTCCCACAATTATCGGTACGTCTTCCACCGAGTATCAGGAAGAATTCGCTGATCGAGGCCAAGTTCGTGACGATGTCCGGCATCGTCTACGTGATGCATCGTCACGATCGGAACTAAACATACTTTCGATCCACCGCATGTGCGTTCCGGCATGAACGACGCGTCGTCATGGGGCGTTTATTTCTCCGCGAGGAGAAACGATCTGGTAGAATTTCACCGACCCAAAAAACGACTTTTCTGACGTCGCACGAATCTTTTTTCCCCCCCTCGCGGAGATATTCCTTCTTCCTACGACTGTTTCTTACGACATGGAAAAGAGATCGCGCGATGAATCGGAACTGATCGCTCGTACTTGAGCGATGATATTGTTCGACGCAAGGAAAAAAAAAACGATACGAGACCGCTTGAAAAAAAATGAGATCGCGCATTATCACGGGAATCATACGGGACTCGACGCCAAGTCATTTGGAGCAATTTGCGTTGAATCAATGCGTATCGCGGGGACTTGAATGCGTAACGGCTCCAAATTTATTACCGTTGCCCGTTCTGACCGAATTCACATAACGCAATGTCTTGAGAGGTCAATCGTCCCACGATTATTGAAACGATTACTTTCAAAGTGCTTCCTCAATATACGATGTAATATCGCGATAAGCGCGTGGTAATTTTACGCGGTAGACACGTAGGAGCGCGTGCTAACTTTACATCATAAATACCGTGGTTAATTACCGAACCGTAATTGTTGAGAATGAGATCAGCATAATAGCACGGCTGTAGCGCTTCATTATACCTTCCTAGGGTATCCTTTGAGAAATCCTCAATTACAGCGATCGCCGATGACATTACGACGACCATGGTAGGGCTCGTATCCCATATCTCGGCAGATTAGAAAATCTTAAACGTTTTGACGCGTACAATCACCGCACTGACGATTTGATTCACTGCACATTCGCACAAATTGGCATTTGACGACACCAGTTTTCCTCTCGTAAAATATAATTCTTATAACTCCGCTTCGAGAGTCACGATTGCTGTTCTATATTTAAAAAAACATCGAGGAGGTCCTTCATAAATCCGATTAAAATGCGATACGCGGTAATGCGTCGATTATGCAAATCCGATCACGATCGTGAATCACCTTGAGGCCCGACTCCTCTGGAATTTATCAATACTCATCGAGTCGACGACCCTAGATCAGTTGCGATCTGAGATAGATCCTGGTCGATTTCTCGGAAGATGAATACCGAGATACCGGTGAGAGAAACGCACGTTGCATGGGCCGGCACACGCCACTAACAATCGGCGAAGCAGGATCGAAGAGGCACATAATACGACGACTGACACGGCAAGCAAGTCACGTCGATCGGCTGGTCGGCGCGCGAATAATTGTTTTCTAAATTCAGATCACACGACTCACCGCGTTTTGTGTATAAACGACCTAGTAAAAGGTAATATATCAAGGTAACTCGCGATCTCATTAAAAACTACTCGCTGCACTAATTAAATTAATTTCGATGAAGTTCCAAGTGACAAACATGTTTCACTTTTATTCCGAATTGACTTTTAAAATCCCGGCCGAGAGATGTATGATCGCAAGGTAAATCAAAATAAAAATTCCTGCTCCATTTTTTGAGCCACCGAGTCGCGGTCCCACAAGGAAGAGCGTCGTCATCGACGGTTACGGTTTCGGCGAGCGGCGGACTGCAAGTGCACGCGAGATCGCGGGGAGAACCAGCCGGTGCGCCGTCCGCAATGTCGAGGAGGAGAGGAAGAAGGTCCGAAGCACCGAAGGTGCTCGCGCCGGTTCCGAGGAGGCGCATTCACCTTGCCATCAGGCTCTTACGCACTTGTGTGCACGCGTAAGCGAGCCTGCGTTGTTGCCTCGGTCGCCCAGCGGGTCGTTGCGTGCACGGTAAATGCGCAATGTCGAACCCGTGTGACCAACGAGTTTCTCTGTCACGATAACTCCGAAGCGCCGGGCTTCCACAACCTTGATCTTGATCTATACGTTACGAAGTGTCGCGCCTTGGTCTGGTACAGTTATAGTACAGCGAGAGCTCGTCAATTGGAAGCCACTCGGCTATTATGACCGAAATCGATATCAAGAGTAAGGAATCTTTATTTTTAACTACCATACAGAGGAAAAATAGCTCAGTCTCGACTTATCCTTTATATGGAATGGAAGTCTCTTTAATTTTCTCGAAACGGCACTCAAAAAGACAATAGCAAAAATTATTATTATAAGATCTCCGATAAATGAAAATGTCATAATTTATTTATTCATAAAGATTGCTTTATGATAATTTTTTAATGTTCTGAAGTGTTAAAGCTAAAATTGTACATAGATTATACTTTAGATAATAATATTTAGTACACTAACATTTCCTTCTAAAGCTATTCGTACGAAAGTAACTATCACGTTAGTCTTGTAAAAATATTAAATATATATGTCATTAATAAAAACGTTCAGAAATCAAAAAATAAGTTGAGAAAATTTATCTCTTAGATAAGTAAATTAATAATACAAGACACATATCACCATTAAACTTAATTTTAAAGTATAACGTTGTTCAGTCTGTTACGATAAAATCTTCACGAGCGAAAGAGGAGGATCAATAAACTAGCAAAGCTACCGACAAGGAAAGTCATAGATAAGAAGAACCCGTAGGGCACTTCGTTTCATACGTCAAGAGGCAATTAGGCGAAGAAGGAATTCTCTGTTAAGAACCGGTTGGCAATTGTAAGATTGCTACTGAAAGAGTCGGGAAGTCTTTGTTCTCGCTTAAAGAAGAGAAATCGCTACGACGAATCGCTTATAGTAATGTTCGAATAACAGAAGATAAGAATAGACGCGATTCTTGGCCAACCTGTAATTACTCGCAGCCGATTACAATGCCGTTAATCGCGCTAATGAGAGCACGCTTTGACGGAACTTATATGCGTTTAGAATGCATCGTACGCACACCTTGGTCACACTCTGAATACGATGAAACGACGACATTTAAATATCGCGAGCCGCTCTGCTGGATGATTACGAGCGACAAGGAAATTCGCGTGAAAAGAATCTCCTGCCGTTGCTGCACAAAAAATACCGTATAGTTATACGCATTCACCGAACAAAATTGGCGACTTTCTACTTCACATCTTCATTATATTATACGAAAATTGCATGCAAATTATACCACTGAATAATATATTTCATGGACGTATATTATAATGAACGCGACGTTTAAAAAATTTCAGACAAGCCCTGAGTCAAATCTCTCTCATTACTGAAAATCAAAGTTTAACGTATACAGTTATGTATACGTTTAAAGGTCTCTATACAGTTCGTTTCTCGTTCATTTTAGAGTTTTTATATTTAGATTCCTTGTTTATAAAATCATAAAAAAATGTCCTTAGAACAAAGCAATCATATTTTATTATATACACTTCCATAAACTTTCCTTTCCAGTTTATAAACAGGAGAAATGTCTTATATTGACTTATAACACTTTTCCGCCTACATAACAGTTCATTTATCAATCGATTAATTATCTCTAGTCAATCGGGCAACTTGTCGACAAAGAAAAGGCGTGCATATATACGAGATACGTTCGCAAACACATTTACATAATTAATGCACTTCACGTACCCACTGATGCAACAAGTTTGACATCTTTTAACTTTCTATTCTAACAGCAAACGCGAAAGAAAAGGAATTGAACCGAAGAGAAAATGTAAAGTTGTCTTTACACTTTCAAATGCACATACGTACAAAATGAAATATATCAATATATAACGACACAGCTGATTCAATAATTTGCACATGGTATAGTTAATTAGCGTCATTAGATCAAATATTAGGATTCTCTACGCTTTAATTTAGAACGGGGAGACATCTCGCGTGTTAAATGGCGAGCACGTGGGCATAAAGGTTGCGTGTTGAGCAACAACTATATATTAGCATTTTACATAAACATTAAATTGCGCCATTGCCACAAAGATCTCATCGTTTATTATATTCATCTAATCTTTACATTTCAATATTCGTATTTTAGGCAGTGTAGAGTAGTTTTATTTTAACATCGCAATATTTAAGTTATATAAAATACTAAATTATATTCTAACAATTTAAGAAGCCAGGGTGCCTTTTATTAGATGACTCAAGAATTAAATAAATTATATTTAAATAATAAATAATCAGATACGCTTACATAGAGAAACAATGTTCCATATGTGTAGCATCGTCACAAAAGCAATATTTATCCCACCCGAATATACTTTGTATCAATAACGCCGATCCAATTATCGGGCGTGGCGATCGCAACATGTGTTTGGTTGCAGTTCGTAGGTACCTGTACGGCTAAAAATAACGGTATAAGTACGATGCGATCTCTCGTCGCCGAAACTGGTTCCCCGAATGCCTCGGAGAGGCGATTCGATTAAGAGGCGGTCCGCGCGGCGCGTTAAAACCAACCGCGGCTACGGGAAATAATCGTAGAAAGAACGCCTTCATGAATTTTCATATCAAACGAAACGCGGTTCGCGTCCCACGCGATTCGCGGCGAGGTGACAGGTAAAGCACGTGCGTGCACCTTGGTGACAGGTAATTCACTTCGGTGGAAAAACGGTGAGCGTTCTCGCTCATAGGTATACGACCGAGAGATAGGTGCATTGTGTGCATCTAGCGCTTCGTCCAGACGAGCGACAGGCGCGCGTGCTCGATGTTACGACGCGTGCTACGCACGTGTCCGAACCAGTTTCGCTTCGCGACGGCTCCCCCAAGAAGGTTCTCGAGGTGGAGCCTATCGTCGTCTGAGTCGTCTCGTAAATCTCGTTATACAACCCGACGAGATCGCCCGTTCTATTAAACGTTCTTTCGTGTGTCCGATTTCTCGCGTGTCTCACGTGAGAGAAGTTTTATTTTAATTTGTACACAACTGCATTTGACAAATGAATCCCGCTCGTGCTTTAAATAGTTTTACATTGTAATTACGGAGTTTAAGTACCTCTGAGATTTTAGCGCCGATTCGGCTGACACATGCAGCAGAGAAAAACGTTTCGTCTGCGTTAATCTCGATCGCGATACGCAGTCGGGCCATGAGCGAAATCGATTTAAATCTCGAGACGCCGCGTGATTTACCGTTCATCTGCACTGAGCGTAAAACAAAAAAAGAATGAACGAAGAAAAAACATCAGCAGCAAAATCTCGTCGGAATCACGGGACTAAGAGGCTTGATGAATGCGATATTAACATTAACCACCTGTTCGTGCGGACGTCATTACTCGGCAATAAACACACACGTATAAATACAGGTGTTCACATTTTTTTGCGTGTATCTTTGCCCCGAAATTCAAAGCGCGTTCTGCTTTCAAATTTTTCACGCATTCCGTTTCTCTTTTTTTTTCTTAATTAAATAAATATTATTTAATTAGCGTCCCGCACGAAATTTGAAACAATTTCTCTCTCGTATCTGGCTTCAACTATAAACTTTCAAGCGCAACTCTGCAGTAAATTATATTTATATAAATGAAATATGTATAAATAAGTCATGTTTTACAAATTAAATATAAATATAAATTACATTAACCTTTAAATGTGCAATTTTTCGTAGCGTTCTGAGTGTTTTTACAAATAAATAATGATTTTCTGGGCCTTTGCATCTAACAAAAGAAGGGTCAGAAAGACCAGAGAAGGCCCTTTACAAATGTATATACAAGGCCACGCGTTTTCAGTTCGAATTTCATAAAGGAGAGTACACGAAGCATCAGAGCATATATGCAAAGGTTTAAATAAGCTTACTCTATACAAGTTATATGTTACACGCAGAATGTTGAGAAGCAAATATAATTTTCATACATAAACAGAAATTAACCCAGCTCGCAGTTATTTAAATCCGAGATGAAGTCAGGTGTAAAATATTAACCGAAAGGATCTCGAGCCGGCGCACTGGATAACATGTCATGTCGCGACGAGAGTCGTAAATAAAGCAATATCGCGGAGCAGCTAACGGCAGCTGACAGCACGTCCAGTGCCGCACGGTAAGGTGCAATTAAACGCACGTTATGAATGAACCAGCGCAATGTCAGGGACGGTATCTTCCGAGGACGAGGCGACGTCGCGCGCATCCCCCGCGAGCTGACAGAACGCGCCTTGCAAGTGAGGTTAAGACGTCGTCGCGGGGGAGGAAAGTACGAAGCGAAGTGATCGCCGGAGGGCGAACGACCGGAAGTCCGCGCCGTTTTCACGACGAGTTAATTTCCTCGCGGGAATCGCGTGGGACGAGGAATCTCCGAATCTGCTCCGAGTCGCGCGACGACTGAGGGAGAGAGAGAGAGAGAGACTCGCGCGCGATTGACGGCGAAACGTGATTTCGCTGGCGACCGGGGACGCGACCGCTATTCGCGATAAAAATAAACACGGCGATGCCGCGGAGGCTATGACAGCGGAAATGCCGCTGTCAGGGTGGCACGAACGCGCGTAGGAGCAGCTCACACGTCTCCTCGCCCGCTCGCCGTGTCTCCCTCCCTCTCTCTCTTTCTCGGAGCAGAGACGTCTGCCGTGCCGTGTCGGTTCGGTTGTCGCACGACGGGAAACCCGCGCTCGCCGCCGGCGGGCGCGCGACGCGTCTCGGAGATTATGTAACTATTGTTGAACGGCATGTAAATAAAGGCTACTTACCGCTGATCGAGGCGAAAAACGTCAAGATCGCGCGCACACACACACACGTTACACGTTCCGCGGAGACCGCTCGCGGCGCACTGCCGCGCGATGGCGCCCGCGCGTCGCCGCCATCTTGGATCGATCGCCGCCGCGGGCCGCCGCGACCGTCGGCGGTCGACGGCCGATGGCCGGGTGGGACGCGTGAATCCGTGAATTTTCCAACTCGTCCGTGTGCGGAAACAACGATGGAACGATTGTGTGAGAATCTTTTCTATTCTTGCAGATATTCCGTAATTTGCATTTTAAACGAATACGGTAGTATTACACAATAATTGTAATCCGATTAATTCAAACTCAACCGGCAGAAATTACTGAACAGCGAAATTTCAAACTGTGTAATTCGTCCCTAATCTGTAATCTCCTTTCCCACGTATGAAATAACGAGATTAATATTTCTATCCATTAACAAAATAGTACAACGTATTGATAAGTTAATTTCCGATTAAGTCAATGCTTGATCGAATTTATCATGGAAATGCAATATAAATATTATATATAATAATCATAAAACTTCAATTCAACAGAAATTGCTTACAGCAATATCTCTGACTACATAACTCATCGCAAGCTCTCATTTCTCTCTTCACATGTCAACTAATAAAAGAAAATATATATATCTATCCATTTACAAAACATTATTATTTAATAATTTAATCGCTGAATTTATCGCGAAAATGCAATATGATAGCGCGATTGATTTTGCAAAGTTAAAGCTAGGACATTTCAGTTTCAATCTTTTTGTCTCTACATTCCCAGCCAACACAGAATATTCTAATAATATTGTAGCAATAGTATAACATTTGGTTATATTGCAAGAATCTTACACTATTGCTGTTCTGCGTTGCCAGAATTGCAAAGTATACTGTAATCTCGTCTAACGCTAATTCTAATTATTATAGTCACCGATAGTGGAAGTCTCGCGATGCGAAATAAAACGACCCGTTTGATTCTTCGCCATTTAATGTTTTCTTATACATTTAGAACATAAATAACAACAACTAATGCGCGTAACATGTATCACGTCGGTTCATTTGAGAGGGGATTATTGGTGAAACGCAAAATATAGCGAGGTTTCCAAGTTCTGTGTACGATAATAATAAATAAATAGTATAAATCTCGGAACGTATCGGCAAAATGACACTCGCAATTGTCATTTGATTCTTACAAGCTTCTAAGCTTAGAGCGTAAATAGTAACAAACGACGTGCGCACGCAACATTCATATACACGACCATTAAACACAGTTATTTGCGGAAATAATGTATTTGAAATATTATGAGCATCGAGCGAGTAATAGGAATAATATTAAGTGCGTGTACATATACAATAATATACATACACGCGACTGTTGAAAAAGTATAAAAACAAATGAAAATCGCGAAATGCAATTATTAGAGTGACTTGTCAACTGCTTTATCGAGATGCATCCAGACATAAAGGATTTTATATATATGTATATAATTATATAGAATTATATATATAATTATTTGTATATATATACGCATATATACATATATATATATATGTATGTATGTATAATTATATATATTGTATATATAATGTATACAATTATATGTTAATAATATATATATGTATATATAAATTATGTAACCTGATTTTATCTATCATCATCACCCGTTTCTATTATTTAAATGATATTTAGAGTAGCATAAGTTCTTAAATATACATTTCCTTTACATACAATAATTCTCATCCGAGTATCATTTATCGGTACTAAATATTCAATCATTTCTTATAAATAGTACAGAGAATTACATTATTTTACGAAGTAAAATACTTAAAAGTCATAATTGTATATGGATATCTCTATTATATCGTGCATGTGACGTACAATCCAAACTTGCTTCTTGATTTGCATAAGAAAGTTTGATACACAAGCTTACGCGTACTTCTGTCTACCGTCAATAGCTAAATTACTAAATTTACGGAGATAGAAACGGCTTATTCATTACTTAACAGGTATATCCTCTCGCGTCGTAGACTTATCACCGTATTAAAGGGATGCGTTTCATTCTAATATCCTACTGTAATTTGCGTCAATTCCAAATTTTATGAAAAATCACAAAACAGCACTGGAAGCTTAGAACGTGTGCGCGTTGCGGCAAATGCCGCAACCTAGAGCAAACTCTTCTCCAGTCGGTGGATGTTTCACATGCAGTGGACATTCGTCCCCTTCCAGTTGCTTAGCTTTGGGACCTTCGAAAGAAAAAATCAGTGTTATACGTTTGGAAAATAATTACCGTTATGAGAATCAGAAAAGCGTATTTTACGTACCAGCGGGACACATAGGCAGCTCACTCTTCGGAATAGTGGTAACACGCTGAAAGTCATCGTGGCAGGGCTTGCAGAAGTGCGTGGTTCCGAAGCAGAAGAATACCGCCACTGAACAGCAATATCGGCATTTATACTCGAGGAAGTCTGCCCCGTGTTTCGGGCACATCTGTGCCCTTGCCACGTCGCTACAACCGCCGCATACTAGTTCGGCAGGGTCGAACGATTCTCCACCTAACTGTGCGTCGCAGCGTGCCTCGCCACCGTAGTAAGCCTTCTGACACTTGTAGCACACGTAATACGCATACCGTTCCATCGCGTAAGCAGCGGGGTCTTGATAACGACCGCCAGGTGCGAAAGCTCCTTCGGCCCTGCGGAAAAACGAAATAATTTCAATACAATTATATATCACGTCGATCTTATGATGTCAAGTATTGACGAGAAGATATTACTTGTGCAAGCCTTCGTATTCCAAGCGCATTAACGCCTTCCTTCGTACGTCTTCGTAGAGCTCCTTCACAGTTGCCAATTGTTCGGACAATGTCGGATGATCCATCGGTATTTTGCAGATCGGACACAGAGAGAAGCCGAATGTGATTCGTGGTCCCACCCAACGCTTCATCAGGACGTGTCGGCAACAATGCAGATGGAACACGTGGCCGCACTGCAACTGAATCGCCGGTGCGCAAGACAGGGCCTCGGTGAAGCAAATCATGCACATGTCATCGGCGTCCTGTTTCAAATCGGTCCCTGGTAAGCAACGATGGAGACAAGGCAGGCAAGTTCTCTCATTTCTAACACCCCCACAAATGTGACCGCAAGGGTGGACCATGTTACACGCGTTTTTCGCGTGTTCCTGGCAATCGTGATCGGCGCAAATGTTGCCTATTGCTAGTAACCCCGTGTTTCCCGTGGTACCGCAAAATCGACAAATACCAGTAGTGGCGCCAACCGGCTTCCTGGGCGCGCCGTCGCGAAATTCTATCAGTGCCTTCAGCGTCCTGCTATCTGCCAAAGCCAAGATCCAGAAGAGCTTCGTTCGTCCACAACCTTCGTGGAGATCCACCCGTATCGCTTCTTCTTCCTCCTTACACACTTGTCTGAGATGCGTTCTCGTTCTTCTGTGAAGGTGTAGAATTCTATCGCATTCCGCGCACAAATTACCGCAGACGTTACATTGAATAATGGCCGTGGTTTCGTCATCATCGTGATTACTACACGTTGGCTAT
Organism: Temnothorax longispinosus; assembly: GCF_030848805.1. Lineage (NCBI taxonomy): Eukaryota > Metazoa > Arthropoda > Insecta > Hymenoptera > Formicidae > Temnothorax > Temnothorax longispinosus. The sequence continues at coordinate 17,768,286 of NC_092362.1, read as the reverse complement.
AAAAAAAAAACAAAGTTAGTTACTCTTACACTGTACATGGTAGTTTGAAAATGCAATGATAATTTTACCCGAGGTGGCAGTGGTTGTCCTTCAGAACCGCTCCATTGACCAGACGACAATCTTTCTACGTGTTCCGAATTCAAAACGCACAGAGAAGCGAGTGCTAACCATAACGTCGGAGATCGAAGGCATTCAGTAGGATCGCGACTTTTCTCGTCCAGTCTAGTTAAGTTTAGGATATTTTCCGCTATAGCCGCTTTCGTTACAGATGCCCATTCGTCCGATAACTTACCCTAATATAAAGAAGAAGACATTAGTTTAAGTATTACAAAACGAACCAATCGTGATACTCACCGATGCCATGTCCTTCAAAAGTTGAATTATCACTTCGGCCAGCTTACGCGTCATGCAGCCCCGTAACCACCATCTCGTTCCAACATAACTTTTCGGATGAATGCTGGTAGCTAACGAAACAGTTTGAAGCGCTTTTCCGTTGTTTTCCTTTCCTTTTACTTTGACTTGCACAGTTAATGCTTTCGCAATACAGCTTAAAAATACATCGAGAATCCCGGCGGAATGTTCGTCGAATTCCGAAGCATGAGTAAAACCGCTATTCGCTGCGGATACGATGCTGAAATCAGTAGGCGGCAGTCGTTCGACGTTTATAACGTTCGCTAGTGTTTCAGGTTTAATTTCGGGCAATATTCGTCGTAAGAGAGATGTTACCTGAAAAATATAAAACAATATATTGTAGCGAAAATTATTTCAAACCTCACATTTAATTTTACAACGCTAATAAAACATACTTGACGTTGCACCCTTGCCGATCCGGTGTGCAATAAGCTCAGTAAATCTTTTAATAACCCAGTCTGATGCGATAAGTAATATTGTCCTACAGAACTACCGCTTAGAGCAAGAACCATAGAAAGCATTTCGAAGCAATAAGTATCGGCCGCTTTTGGAAGATCACTATTGTCGCTCAACACGCTATTAGCGGGCGTCGGCGAACATAAAAGTGTCTCCCATTCTTCTCTCAAGCGTATAGTCTCCTTTCTAATCGCTTGCACGATATGAGTACACACTTGTTTCTGCAAATGTGTTAAATTGCTTCTGCTGAACAATATTCCAACCATATGCTCCCGGAGATCGTTACTGTCCTCCAAATCCTCATTAGCACCTTCCGTCGGTTCCATCTGTTGTTGCTTTTCTCCTTGTATAAGTTTACCAAACACCTGTAATACGCAACGCGACATTGCAGAAAATGTTACAATGAAAGGTAAATTACGAGAAATCATGTCTAGTCACCTGAGATGTGATTAGTCGAAACACCTTCAAAGTTTCTGCCTCGCAATTTCTTTGTTGAATAGTCTGTGCGCTTAGCTGTTTTCCTACTTTCAGAGATCCTCCTTCAATCTCGCCCAGCATTCTGATTTGACGAACTCTCAGAGAGTTATCTGGGCCCTTTAGTTCCATACCCACAACTATATGGCGTTGATCTGTGAAAAAAATTTTACAATCCTAAGAAAATTATATTATTGCATACTGCATATAGAGGGACAGAATTAGCATTCTTGAAAGATACATCTTCTTTGAATATGTTCATGTTTGAATTTTGAATAATGTTCATCTTATTACATTAATAACTATAATTTTTTTATATTACCAGTGATGGGGCAATTAATCCAACCAGCTGATCTACTTTCGATCTCTACAGATCTTAATTTTATCATCTCGTCGGGGTTGACACCAGACAGGAAAGTTACGCTGGATACTTTATGCTTGTGAATAAATTTCAAATTAGACAAATATTATTTGACAAAAGCACGTCAGTTTTATGGGGAAAAAAAAGAACTTACTGTTAAATCGCGGCAATTATCGATGTGTACATACAACATCCTGGGTAAAGAGTGAGCGCCACAGAGAATTGTAATCACTTTAGTTTTATTACGATCTTCGTCTCCAGATTCCCAAAATGTTTCTGTTGAATTGTCTGTTAGGCTACCAATCATGGCTTGTCTACTAGAGGCTTTGATCTCAACGCTGGACGTTAAGTCTTTCAAAGCTTCTACCCAACTGCTTATCTGTTGTGAAACTGTCGACTGATGGCTCTCGTGCATACTCATCGTAACATCTTCTTCTTCTTCGGATCGTGAGAGAATTTTACTGATGTTGCTAAATACGTGACTTCTATGTAGAAACATATGATCTGCTGGCGTAAATCGAATACCCCAACATCGAATCGCAGCTTGTTGTAACGGAGATCCTATAAATTAATATTATTATAGTATATTTATTAAATATTTTTTTTAATTTGCTGAAGCAACTTACCAAGTGGTGGTAATAGCATTAAATCCGCAATTGTTTGCAGTAAAGTATGAAACACAATAGGTAGCGGATGTACGGACTCTCCGGCTATTACTAAATCACTTAGAGGATGCTCGCTGACACCAATCATATCCTACAAATTAAAGTATATTATAATATTAAATATCATATTCGTTTACATTAACAAATAAATTCTTATTAAAAATATATCACTTACGTGATCTTCCTTCTTCTCTGTTCGGTTATCATCATCGTTCGCATCTGTACTGTCAGAAGGAACAACCGGTGTAAGAGACGAGACGAACCACCAAAGTAAGTCGTGCAAACAAATTGGTTGCGTCACGCTTCTCAAAAGCCAATTTAACGCCTGCATCGCGTAAACTCGACAGGCGGCACGGCGCAACGCTTGCTTCATCGCAAGCTGCAGATGTTGCAAGTTGTGCTGTTGAAGAACGAACAACATTACAGGTCTCATGAGAATCTCTATCCGATCGTTACTCGCTACTTCGGTTTGACTAGTGGATACTATAGCAGATTGATCCATTGATGGCACTAGTTTCTGCAGTGCAGCGGATGGATAACATAGAAGCGAAGAACCCGCCTCTGAAAAGTAACAAAATACATTATCAATATTTATTCAGGAAAAAATTATCTCCGGCTTATTTGTAATTATCATTTAAAGTAAAATCGTACCGTTATTCATTTCGCTACTGCTGTTATTTCGTTTCCTCATCATAACGACTCTACCATCGTTACTATTTCTGGCCCAAGGTGCACCGGTAGACATAGATACCGATCTATGAAACGTGCTACGATTTTTGCCGCTTTCATTATCACTATCACTCGTTGGATATTCTGATAATGGCTGCAAGTAAGATGATGATAATTAAAGCGATGCCGATTATTATAAATAGAAAAAAAGAAGAATATTTCTTTACCCTGCCGTTTGTATTGTTAAACGTGCCGCTGTTTCCTTCATAATTATTTTGTTGTCCATTTTCACGTCTCAGAGTTTCTTCGTAATACCTTTCGTCGTGACTCTGCGAGTGATGAACACCTAAGGCTTGCAAACATTGAAATGGTCCAGTTGGCGGAAATGGTCCTGTTGCCTCGGGAGGACTATAATTCTCAGCTACGGACGATAAAGTCTGTGACGGTCGTCTCTGTTGTTTAGGGATATTAAAGCCAGAAGCGCTAGCCAGATCCAACAGAAACATCGCATTGTTCTTCATAATTATGTGAGTTTCGTTTCCGCCGGGACTATTAATCGGAGATAAGACTTTGCTCGTGCCGTTCTTTCTTTTGGAAATCCCGCTGACAAATTTCTTCGCAAACTTACTCTTTCTAGCTTTCAGATATTTATCTCTACACGTGTCACAGATTAGATACCACGAGCTACCACCGACCCCGCCATCGCCGCAATTGCCTGCCCACCCCACGCAATAATTTCCGCCACTGTTGTATCCTTTTCCGCCCGCGTGCCAGCCGCAGCCTGGATGCATCATCTTCATATGATAAGTGACTGGATGTGGGAACATCAAGCCACAAAGTTCACAGATAGTCTCGCGTTCAATTCCCGCTAAAACCTCAGACGCGTTTGCTCTGCCGATAGGCTTCCATTCCTTCTTCTTCCGGCTGCCTTTCTTCTCACGTTCTTTCACTTTCTCCTCTCTAGGACGTTTCTCCGGGATCGGTCGTTTCGCCAGCTTTATCGTTTGTATCTGCGATATGGGACTGGGCAGAATTGATTGTTGTTCGATGGCTTGCAGGCAATTAGTACTGAGTTCTTCCCATAGAAAAACTAGGCTCTTTAACGCCGGTGGTAGTACTGCGACCGTATGAAATTCAGGCAGGGAACTAAGCTTGCCCGTACTCGCCTGAATTTCTTCTTTGATCGTGATCTCCTGCTTTTTCCTACTTCTATTGGCATTAGCATTTGCGGCTGAACGCGTGAGAGTCTCCAACGTGCTGGGCTGAATGTGCAAATAATTCCCGGCGTTCGTCACCTCGACGGAGTGTCTCTGACGTGCTTTTTGCTCCTGTTGCTGTTTATCGCTGGATTGCACCATGGTTTGCCTGGTTACGACCAGTGCACCCTGTTTCGGTAAACTAGGGTGAAACTTAAGGAAACTAGCGCAAGCCATGGCATCGTGTACAATTCCCTCGTGCCACAAAAACGCAGCGAAAACAGCTCTCAGGCACTCCGCCACGGAAGGACTGATCGCTTCTTTCACCTTGTCTTTACATAAATTTAGAGTACGATTAGGACTAGGACTCTGTTGAGCGTTGGCGGGTGACATGGCACGTTTTGCTCTCGTTTTCACGGCTTTCATGTGATCTCTCCTGTTCATTTTCGGCGAGTGTCGCTCGTCCTTTACTCCGGATGAACCGATGTTGAAATGACCCTTCATAGCCGTCGTAGCGCTCTCGGGGCTTGTCTGCGTTTGCGCTTGAGATACCTTGCGCGGACTTTCTTGCGAATCCTTTAAGAAACAATATACTTCTCAATTCTTTATATAATTCTATAGACGCTATTATATATGAAAGTCTTCTCACGTGTCTTTTCTATCGAGAAAGATAAGCGTTTAAGCTTATCGGAAAGAAGGCTTTTACGCTACATTACTTACAGCACATTCCTTCTTGGGAGTGTCGGGCGGACTAGCTATGCTGCCCTCAGATCTCATATGTAAAGAACTGCAACTTGGACTCGGTGATAGATCACGCGTATTGGCAGTAGTGCTAATACCGCTCGGTGACTGTGATGGATCTCTCGTCAGGCTGCTAACCAAGGCACTTGTATCGCTTTGCGTTGAGCCGCGACGTTGCGACGTTATGCTGTCAACCATCCCTCCTGACACTTTAAAAGAAAAACAACAATAATGTATTAACAATCAAGTTGCACAATTTTCGGAAGATACATATTTCGGATATTTAATTCAGATGGCAAGGATATCGGTTTCTCACCTTACTGGTAGTGACAGAGCAAGACATTTACAACATTCGCTTATTACAATTCATTCAAAGAGTTTAAATCGTGCAGACTCTTCGTGCGAACGTGTTGAAAATTAAAAGTTTCAAAGGATATGTAATATGTATCTTGATATGTATTAAAGTGTAAAAATAATAGCAATATGGAATCTTACAGCTTGTACTATAACTGTTTGTAGTATAAATCTCAATGTATTGTAAACTGGGATAGGGTGAATTAGCGTGTATTAGTGATCTTACCTAACGGGGAGAGGCCGACACTTCGGGGGGAGCCGCAGAGTACAGGGCTGCTACTCATACTCTCTCCCCCTCCTATCGCGCTTCTCCCACCTAATAATTTTGATTAATTGTAGTATATTTATGTTGTGTCGAGTATATCTTAATCGCAAAGCTTTATCACATTCTCGGATTGCGCAATAAAGAGTTTACTTTGTGCGTATGTAATCAGTCGTATCATGCGTGTGCAAAGAACGAAACGATGTCGCGTGCCATTCCGATTACAACTACGTTATCGCGCATGCATAATACGATATCGTAATATTCACTGATCAATACAAAGTGAATTCTATCGTGCCATCAATCCTATATGTAAAGTAAATGGTGATAATTACAAGAAATCTCCGAAGATACAGAAATTGTGCACTATTCGATATCTTACAACTCCAGTACGGTAATTCAATAGGATAGCAGCGAGTACCTGGTGCGTTAACAGCAGGAGGGAAGAGGCAATTGCCAGAAACAGCTGGCTGTCGACTGGACCCAGCTAAGATCAACATGACTAATTTGTTTTAACTAATCCATATAGAGCGTATTCAATATCATAGTTAATATAATTGTCTAAAATTGTTCTATTATCTATCGTATATTTTATTATAATATTACTATATCAAATATTATGTCTTTATTCTAATACACAATAGAGAAAAAATACGTGAATACATAAAATATTATCTTACAAGTATCAGCATCCGTTCTCACAGCTTCTGAAATAATTTCATTTTCAAAGCGATTGTAATGCCAAATTATACAAAAGTACACACACGGACGTATAATGTTAGAAATGAATTATAGAAATAAATCAGAGAGAGTTTGATAGAGAAATGATGATCACACGTATTCAACGCAATGCAAGTAACACATACGTACCGGGTATTGGGACTGGACTGGAAGAAGGGCTGTAAAATCTTGGTGACCCACCTTGGGGATTCTTTGGCGAAGAACTTCTTGACATTCGCCGCGGAGTTTCTGGCGGTGTCGCTCCATTGCCATTTGCGCGGCTCTCTCCCATCGCTTTTACCAACTCCTTCACAGATACGCCCATGAATTCAGAAAAATCTCTGAAAATCATTAATAATACATGCTAAGATGGATACTCGTATATTAATAGGAAATTTTTAATTTAAAAAATTTAAGAATTTGCAATTTATGATAAGAAGAAGCAATATGACTTAACTTTTATGCACGAAAAAATCGATAATCTCGAAGTTCATGTATGAAACTCAAAAGAAATTTTTAAAATTCAAAAAAAACTGCATAAATAAATCCTTTAACTTGAAAAAATTGCACTCCATTGAAGATTGAAATATTAAAAACTTTTCAGAAGAATACACATGCGAATAAATACCTGCCCGGAGAACTTCTTTTCTCTCTATGACATTTGTCATCCCCTCTCAGCCATTTTTGAAGAGCACTAAATTTTCCTCCGCCACCTTCTCTTTCCCGTTCCTTCGCTACTCTTTCCTTGGAGTGAGGTTTCGGGAACTTTGGCGTGCCATCAGCTTTTTCTGGTGTGAAGCGTTCGCTCCCTAAAGCACATACATTTAAAAAGTGTTTGAATGCAACAAGTTATTTAATTGGATTTCTTTTTACGATGATATGTATACCTGGGGAGTCGTGTTGATTGTACGAGCCAAAAACAAATGGGTTTGTGTTGCAACCATCAATAGATTCCGCCGTATCTGGTGTGTAATTTTGCGTGGTAAAGTTGAAGCCTTCATGACTAACGGAAGGTACGGAAAAATCAAAACCTTTATTACTTGGTGATAGGGCCGGGTCCGGTATCATCGGCTTCTTCTCAATCGGATCGTTTTCTAACTCCTGCTCGAGTTTCATATAAATTACGCTGGTCTGTTTATTAATCGCAAGCGACCATGCCTCTACGCCTCGACCCTTATCGAAGCAATATTTCGCCACTGAATCATCATCGATGCGCACCCAAGTTCCTTCGTGATTTACGCACTGTAAGAGATGAATCACGAAGTGCCATATAAAAGGAGAGATGCGGGTACTTAACAGTAATAGATCAACTTACATATTCTTGAACTGTCACGGTATTTCCAAGCGCTAACATTCCGATCGGCGCGCCTTTCAAGCTCGGTTTGCTTCTAATGTTGTGTCCGGAAGCCCCACATTTCACGACTATCATACTTCTTCCGGCGTCGAAAGTTACCGTTTTTCTCTTGCTGCAAGCATTAAATTAGGAAATGGTCGAAAATGGATGACAAATGAGACATTTCTTACGTACTCATCGCTAGTGTCAGGACGTTTCCGCAAAATAGTCTCCTTGATGACTTGATCCAAAATGGATTTTGGTTCCTCCACAGGGAGAAGCAGAGTTTTTCCTAAATGTTGATTGTATTGTAAGCACCAGGCCTCAAGATGACTACTATTACAGTATTCCTTGATCGTCTCTGCGTTTAATCGCAACCAGACACCATCGTCATTATGAATCTAGCCAGACGAAAGCAGAAAGAATTTATTATCTTAAACACTTGAACATTAAATTCGTCTTAAAAATGTGTAGAGAAATAATTTAAATGGAAATTGTACAAGATAAGAATATACAAAATATTTTTTCCGATTTTGCTTCCCGATATCTTCGATTTTAACGAAAATGTTTTATTTGTTCGTCCTTAGAGCAAGCTTTAAAATAAATTCAATATTAAAGCGTCAGTAATTAAAGCTTGTTAATGGTATTACCTCATCAACGAAAGCTATAGTGCCGTTAACCGAGACGAATCCAATCTGTTCGCTTTGCAGCGACGGATGGGCTCGTATTCTCAAGCCGGCGCTGTTCTTCGCTACGAATTTTCTGAGTCTGCTCGGCTGAAGCTGAGGCTTTTTAACAATGTTCTGAGTGGGTGGTTGCATGCCTTGCGGAGGTTCCTTCACCTCGACTTTGTAATTCTAAATAAAGCGGAATTGAATTAGTCTACCTAAAGCCTATTTTAATTTCAAAAGCTTATTTCCGACTACAAAAGCAGAAATTAGAATTGAATTCCGTCTAGCCCTGAATATCACGAGTATTCTCGGGAGATAAATGATCTACTACGCACATCCTCCATGTTGTAACCATCCACCGTAATCATCAGCGAGTACCATCCGACGGAGGATGGGGTCCACGTAGCGCTGTAACTTCCATCGCCGTTAGGCCTGACCAGCATACTCTCGCTCGACCTCTTCACGGCGGGTGACATGAATCTCAGTTCCTCGAACGAGTAATTCTGATAGGCCTTCATGATGGTAATGGCGTAGAAGCACATTTTGTTGTTGATGGTCACCTCGTACGGAACGTCCAAGGATGGTTGCGGGTGACCGCCAAATGTCATGGGGTCCGGTTGGGAGACACGACGGATCTTTCTACTCTGGTCGGAGTCCGTGATATCCGTCTTGTCGATCGGCACCGCTTTGACTTCGATCTGTAAAGAGATGATTTGCGTTCTCGACATATATCTTAGAACTTCACCCGATGCCGCGTGCTTCGCATCGCGATATCCGAGAAGGAGAAATACCTTCAATCCGGGCACGTGCACCACTTCGCCGTATTGATCTCTCGTGAGTACGGTGACGATGGCTGGCCATCCGCATCTCATTTCTTCTCGTGAATATAACGCCTCGCATTGAGTGGGATCCACGAAGCTGTCCGGTTGCAGCCATCGCGCGAGTCTGCCGCCGCTGGTGCCGGCCGAGCAGGAGACAAAATCGCGCAGGAATAGACGTTCGTTCGAGTGACAACTGAAAATAGCACGGGTGCGGAATTTTAGAAAGATTGAAAAGACGTCCCCTTTCTCTCGCTCTCATAAAAATTAATTTTTTATATCGCTAGATCTATATATACAGCTACAACTGTGTTTAACACTAATTAATTCTGTCCTTCTTTTCGTATTGCAACTCGCAATTTATCACGTACACATTTATGAACTTCGATCGTTCAATATAAAATCTAGTAACAATACAAAAGTCTTTTATTCTGAATATACGAAATGTACAAGTTGCACGTCAACTTAATCGTGTATTTTGGTTAAGCAATATGACATAAAATTACGTACAAGAATAGTGAGCGGAGAATTTCTGCTAAAACTTTTAGTCTTTCGTTAGTCACATTAGAAGGATAAAATAGACTACAACGTCGGGAATATCAGACCATCGTAATGAAATGTATCGGAATATAAAACATCACGAGAGTTCGCGAGGATTCATCTTTATTACGAAATCTCGGTCTGAACCCATCACGAATACAAGGGACGGCAGCGAGTACGGTTCGTTAAAACGAGTTTGAGAATCGCGATGCCCCTAATTGGTCGGTGCCTCATATCGCGGATCCCGTCCGGGTGGATCGCGGAATAGAGGACGATGCTCCTCCGTCAGTCAGACAATCGTCGCTTCCCCATCGTTCGGACTCGTCGGGCTCATCCCTAATAAGGCGCAATCACGCCGTTCTCCTCTCCACGAGTCCACGTCGACGTGATCCGCGCCTCGCTACCTATGTACAGCGGAGTCGACCCCGTGTTTTTACCGCGTCGCGAGAACCGGTATTCTGGGAAAATCACGCGCGCGAAAGGTCTCGCGAGAGTTCAGTCATTACGGTATCGCCGCGTGAAAAATAAGGGTCTAATTAAAATTAACGGCGAACGGGAAACCTCGACATTTTCTATGACGACTTCTCCGCCGTTGATGAATCTACGATGCGTCGAACGCAATAAGCAAAAACTTAATTAAACTCCGGTATGACGAGCATGTGTAACTCCTTTCAGACCTGTATTATTTTTTATGAAAAGAAATCTGAACGTACGACGAATCATCACTGCGCGATTGAAATGATTCCTGGAGTTCTTAAAGAACTTTCGTCGAGGTAAATAAAATGGAGAAGAGTATGAGATTCATGTTTATGTTGCCTTTCTTGAACTACATTCGAGGTTGTTTTATTTCATTTAAACTGATATGTATGATCAATTTTGGGACCGTTCCAACAGACCTCACCCCCAGAGTCAGAAGGCGTTAAACTCCGATAATACCCCGAGTCACGACGACGACCTCAGGACTTCGGGTGGTTTGCGGTATCAAATCATATAACGAATGTAATTTTCACGCAGTCAGATATAAACGTCGCGGAAGCAGGGCGCTTTCGCCATCGATCATAGTCACGATGAAAAAGATGAACGAGCGGCACGCCAAAGATAATAGACGCCCAGAGGAGGACGAGCCGGCATAATGCGCGAGAGATCGCAGCCCCGAGGACCGGGAGGAGATCGGGAGCGTGCGGCTTTAAAGATCGGTATCCACGTGACGTACAGCCGGTACGTGACCATTTCGGAAATGGGCACTTCGCGGACGACGTCGCCGCCGCTGCCGCATCGCCGCGTTCCTCCCGGCCTGGAGGAGTAGCGCGTTATGAATGAATGGACGACGTCGGACGTGTACGCGGGGCCCGGAGGAAACACGCGCAATTTCTCATGGGAAATTAAATGGTCGGGTTTCCGCTCATAAACCGAAAAGCTACGACGGTAGCAGGGCGTTTTAGGGAAACGCTATCTGCTGCCACGAAGAGCGACGAGGGCGACGGACAGCCGTCCTCCGGACCCTAGGCTGTCTCCGTTTTTACGGGTATACCACCCTCTTCCCCCGCGTCGCGTATTTCCGGCGACGATGGCTCGCGCCCGCTTTTTGTCGCCTGCAACGTATCTTCCCTCGCTCTCGACAAGAAAAGCGTAATCGCGGAGATTACCGGCGCGGGGCTTAACGGGATCGCGGAAAAATCACGAACGCCCGCACAAAAATCCGCGCGATATTCGTACTTGTGGGATAACAGTTCTCTCTCGATTTCACTTGCGGAACTTATATACGTAAGAAGATAAAGTTTCAGAATTTTTAGGAAACTTTGCGAAAGTTCACGTATTAGGGTCGGAAAGAGTTCTCCGGTAACTTCGAAATCCCTTAGACAGTAAGTTTGATAACATTCCAAAAATAGAAATTCTATTTCCGTCCAATACCGTGCGATGCATGTATGGATACTGAAAGGAAACGTGCATTTTCACTAATAAAAAATTTAATGGTTAATTTGAGTGATATTATCTTTTAATGTTAATTTGGATAATTTTATCTTCAATTGATTTGGATAATATTATTTTAATGTTTTCAGCCATTAAATATTTTTAAGATTTCGTAATGAAGATTGCAAACTTCGATAAATACTCTTTACGTTTAGCAACTAGATTTACGGTACAACATAACAATCATATTCATGATCTTTATAGCAGCGGCACCGATTGGACTTCATTGACCAGGATTACGAGCCCTGAACACGGTTTACGCAATTAACATCCGTGACGAACGTGGGTCATCAACGTGGCCGAGGAACGTAAGTTGGTCAAGGTCGTCTTCTCGCAGGTGCGCGCCGACGGTGTGGGCCAACGCGCTCAAAAAAATCGACGACCGCGCTCTCGCGGTCGATTCTCCTGACGAACGTAGCGAACCGATCGGACCCCGAAGAGGGCACCGACGTCCGTCCCGTATTCTCGAAGCCCGATGACGAGTCCTGGCGTTTATCTCGCCGAAGGCCGAAGAGGGAGAACGCGCGGCGAGAGCTGAAGCGAGCGAGTGGCAAGGCGAGTCGAGCCACATGGATCTATGGTGGGGAGCAGACACCGATCGTGCATGCCACCGGCTACAACAGTTTAAAAGCAACCTCCGTGATGATCGCGTCAGCTGGCCTCTAAATCGTCCCACCGCTTCTTCCTTTTCCTCGTCTTCTTCGACAACGAGCCGACCGCGCGCGTATCGAGACAGTCCGCTTGAGTCCGCTCGAGATAGTCGAAGCCAGCAGTTTCTTCCACGCAGCCGTGGGATGTCGATCGTTACGGATCGATAAGTGAAGGAGATGAGCCTCCCTCTCCGCCCGGATGCGGAATCGATCGATGGAGGAAGTTGCAAGTGGATGAAGAATACAAAGTGGGTGATACTCGCAGGCGCGGTGTCTTCCGATCGATCGATGGAGTGAATCGATAAAAGGGTTTCCGCTCCGCGCGAGTGCGCCGTTTCTTCAAACCGCGCGAGTGAATCGGATCGTTATGAGAGAGGCGAGGGATCGACGCTGATCGGCTGGTGATGATCTAACCGCCTCGATCGGAGGAGATCGAGTCGCAATGAGCGTCAAGCGAAGAGTGTTCAGCGCCCTGGACGGGCTTGTTAAATGTGATCGTGCGATCGTATGCTCGGTGTTCCTATGGCATCTCGCGTTCCTGCTGTGCATCGAGGCCGCCAAGCCGGGGATATGCGCTATGAACGGCTGTAACTGCACCGTCATGGCGCATACCTGGATTAACATCAAATGCGTCTTCTCCAAGGAACAGGTGAATGCGTGAGCATGTTCTAACTCGTTACTTCGCTGCCGGGGCGATAATTTTGCGTTCGTACACACTAGAAATATCGAAGCGACGGCGAGACGTCGATCATACCGAGATTATATACCGTAGGTTCTTTCTTTCTTATCACGCTCCTTTGAAGACAGATAATTTACGAGCTTAACGGCAGCATAAGATTCCTGCCGAGTATAAATATATCTGTTCTATATCAGTGCATTCCTAAGATAATAAAGTTTAAAGAATAAAAGTACCAATTCTCCGTTTTTATTCTTATCGCGTTAGAAAAGTATTATTTGTTAGTATCGTGAGACATCAACGATCGCCGTCGAAGCAAAGTAAGCGGACGAAATAGTTTTTAAAGTTATCAAAAAGAGATTGCTTTTCGCGTGCTGTACGCGACGACACGCGATATCTCGAGATTACGCGAATTCGTTCATTTCGGCATGTCGCGTTCCCCGCTGCGAAAGAGGAATTCTTAACGCACGACAGTGAAAGTTTGCCGGAGTCTTGGGAGACTTGGATTCGCCTTCTACGCGGGATTAGCATATAAATCATTGGCCCGTGAAGACGGTGGGAATCGCATGCACGCACGCGCACGCTCGATTCGTGCGCGTGCACGCAAGGGTATGCATTCGTAAGCATAACACTGAAATGGGCCTATAACGTTCATTTCCACCAACGCAGATTTTAATTTTAATCTCGGTTCAACTCATTTTTAATTTTTTTTCCCTAACTTCTAGAACTAGAAAAACTAAGCATTAGTAGAAATGGACCTAAAAGCGATCTAAAGTTTAAAAATAATTGCGAATTGATATTGAAAATTAATAAGAGAATAAAGACATATATTGTCATGTATATTATTTCTGGGGCTTATGTGAGGGCACGTTTCTCTCTTTGTATGTATTTCCGTAACAAATGCATCCTGCAGCATCCTTTTGTATTCCAATACAAACGGTAGTGCCGTATTTGTAATAGAAATGAAACAATTTTGAGGATATAATAGAGACGTTGGAAGAACAAAAGAACGTAGGACCGACCGTCTTTGGCCTCGGGTCCGTCCCTGCGTAAGTAGGGAACAGGCTGTAACTTGTACTTGCCACGTTTCTGCACGTCGCAACGTGCAGCAGCCGTAGCTCCACTTTGCCGCTCTCGTTGTCAGCTGCACTCAGCTGGATACCATCCGCACAACCGACGTATTACGAAGCTCCGCGCTTCGTAATTCACGCCAAGTTTTCAACAAGGGAGAAGACTTGGATAGAAAACGTGATAAAACTGTGCGCGCGTATAACTGTCTGTAGGGATAACTTGTTCAAGTGCAAGACACCGTAAGACGAGAAATGTAGAGTAGCAGCTCGTTGATTTGAGATTTTAAGGCAGATCTGGATACAACGCTGAATATTATAAAAGAATTTCTATGGTATATGTTGCGCATTATGGTGAGAAATTCGATTTGGTTTCGAGCATAAATCTTACGATGCGTTGCAAGGTAAATCTTTAAATAAGATGGTACATTATATCAGTTTCTGATGCGGAAAATTGCTTTTATCACAAAAGATTAATGATAACATCGTTCACAGAAACGCGTTCGATATATTATATAATATTAAAAGTTACAGTTCCTCTCATTGAAATTTTAAAGTGAAAACATCTAAAGAATTATTTGACTCGTCGTCAAAATATAATGCTGATATAAAAAATAATAAACACATAAAAATAATTGTGCGTGTTGATTTAATGCTGCGCGTAATACGCAGAGCTGATAATCCAGAATTCTTCTTCGGAAGGGGAGAAAAATGATTCATTGAATTTCTTGTACGCTTCTTGACCGCAAACTGGAGTGAGGCTATTCCCTATCTACGCTACAATCAACCGCTCGCATAGAAACGCAACGGAAACCAGTTTTAAGGGGCATTCACACAGCACGGCCTTCTCTCTCTCGCAGTAGCCCGACGCACTGTCTAAGGACCTTATTAAATCGTTGCGTTTCATTGCTTTATCGCCATTCACTATTACAGTCTTCGGACTGCTCCGTTTTAAACGCGCTCCGAATAATCGGCCACGCAACAGAATACAACACACATTTTTCTTCTCATGTAATTTCTTCATTAAACAATAAACAAAATCCAATTAGGAGCTACAAATAAATCGATTTCACATATTTGAAACATTTATTAGATATTAATCAAAGATAACGATAAAAATGGATATGTCGGATTAACGTGAATTGCTCATCGTCAAATCGACATTTATGCTGAAAAACGTAACGATATATAAATATTTCGCCGTGTGCAAAAAATTAAAAATTTTTTAAATCAATATTTTAACGCTGATATTTAGATTCATTAGTCATATCAACTTGCTTGAATAAGATGTATAGTTAATATGATTCTTTAACGTAATTTCGTACAACTTTTAAATCGTTGAGAACGATTCTTATATCTGTCAGATAAACGCCTACCGTATTAAGCGTGGGCGTGACGCACAGAGCATGTACTCGGTGTCCTCGGCAATTGACAGACAGCAAAGTGACCGGTGTCGATGAATCAAGTCGATAATACGGTATCTCGATCCTACCCCCTAAGAGTAAAGTAATAAACGCGATGGCCCCCGAGAGCCATTGGTTTCTTTTTTAGAGGGACCTTTAGAAACACATTTAGCTTTCAAGGATGATATAATCGGGAAGCGAGAGCATTGACCAAACGAGTCGTGACGAGTCGTTTTGCTTGCTCAACGGTGTCTACAGAAACAACAATTGGCAGCGTTAGGTCACTATTATACTACCGGACGGCAAATACTTGGTAATCAAATCAGATTCAGCCACGGCGTCACTTATCATTCCAACGCCATTAATTCCATTTACCGTGTAGCCAGCATCGTCGCGCGGTAACTGGCCGGCAACTCCTTGCCGGCTCGTACAAGTTCACTCGTATCGAAACAAGGACATTCTAATTTGATTGGCGGAAATGGCAAATCAAGCGATGATCGAACACTGAAATCACGATGATTTCAGAAGAGCGCAGAAATGTGTGTATTTCTCGCGTATCTCCCTCGCGAGGGAAATAATGGGATGTTTCCTCTCGTTGGTTATCTATCCCATCAATAAAAAATGATTGAGCTAAGCAAGGATAAGTTTGTACATAGGCTATCCTCCGCTATCTTAGAAATCACTAAACACACTACGAAAGAAAAATACGACGTTATACGTTTACGTGTCTCATGTAGATATTAACTTTATCTTACGCTATATATATATATATATATATATATATAATTTCTTATATTTTCTTAGAAATCACTAAACACACTACTAAAAAAAAGACGTCGTTATGCGTTTACGTATATCTCATATAGACATTTAATCTTATCTTACGCTTATTTCTTATATTTTATCGTACTTAGATCAGCTCGAGACTGTTAAAATAAATTCATCTATCATGTTTCAAGAAACTCGATTAAAATATTAAAGCAATGCATACTTAACGATGCACCGGCGTGTTACATCGCGTCGTTAAATCTGATTACGACTTACTGAGGCAATTCCTCGCAATGACCCTCGCGCGACTTAGATATGTGAAAAGATTTCCGACAATAGCCAACTTGCTTGGCACTTTGCACGAGTAGATCGACCCGATAGGTCCCTCGCATTCGTCCTCACGCATTCGGTTGAACCTAGGCGATTTCCGGCGCATGCAATTTCCGGTCGGAGGGTCCATTACGGTCAAAGTAGAGGTACGATGCATTGTCCGAGCATAGCTGCTTCACGACTATTTTCTACTTCGCCTGTTCGAAAACCTGGAATCTATTTCACCATTGTCGCTTAAGTTTAATAGTGACGTAATTGTTTCTTCACTTCGTCTCGGCTTTAGAGTCGAATATTTTTAAGAGAACTTTTCTTGTTTTCTTTTACTCTTAATTTAGAAAGAATGATCAGTTGACGTTAAGCAATATTGGTGAAGGACTCATAAATCAGATCAGAGAACGATTCACGAATTTCTGTGCTGATGTTTTACGCGGCTGATTTTAAGCTTCATCTTCAGGTGCATCGCGCTACGCTAAAGCCATTTAATTCAAACGCTTCGCGACACCGTTATCCGGTGGTCGTCGACCCGAAATTACACGTGGAAACAACAATTAACGTTGGCGTACCACGTGTTCGGCCACTGCGCCGAAACAATTTCGGCATGGCGGCAGTTTAGGCGTGCGATTTAACGCTCACGGACCCGTTAATAAGCGGCGGCTTTTCCCGACTAACTCGATTACAAGCCGATCGCGTGATTATGGTCGGGGGAGGCGGCTGAATCTGTTAATGTAAACCGCCGAAAACAATGCGCCGCCGATTAAACCGCGGTTGCGTGCATCTCCGCTGCTGGCCCTTTCTGCAACGGTCTAGCAATGCCACTCCTCTTTCTCTCTCTTTCTCTCTCTGTTCCCCTGCCGTCTCTCTTCTCGCCTCTATACCTCCCTCTCTTTCTCTCGCCACAGTAATCATCTCGAGTGGAGCAAATAAACCTAACAATCGGAACTGGAAAATAACACGTCGCGCGAAATCGCGCGAGAGCGATAGCGGCACTTAGGACGGAAACGATGCCACCAGATACGCGCGCATGTACCACGTCCGCGCTGTACACGTTCGACGACCCCGCTATAGAAATATCAACTTGTGCTAGTTGTGCTGTGTGCAATTATTATTGGAGAATTCAGGGAAACAGAGCCGGGTCTCGAAAAACGAGGGAGCGAGGTGAACGATGACGCGTCGAATTTTACATCGACGTCGACGGGGACAATGCGTAACGATGTCCGCATCATCCTTTTCGAGGACGGTCGCACCTCCGCGGCCCTTTCATACGCTTCGCTTCTGCTTCAGCTGCTTCGATGGATTAATAAATTGACGGCTCACGTGGTTGCTTAGGACCCAGGGGGACGGCGCGAGGGGGTACAGCGGGGTAAGGGCGTCGCGCGGTGGGAATTTCGTGCGGACAAAACCGCGCCGCGATGGAACGCCGGGTCGATCCTCGCCTCGGCTCAATTTATTCACAATAGGCCCTTTCAACGAATTACACTCCGGTTCACGACGTATCTCTCCGGCCGGGGCGTCAACGCGAGAGAGCGTAGATGATGCGGGTTTGGTTTGCATCAGCGGGAGGCGAGAAGTGTTCGGGATAATCTTACGTAAATCGATGTCTACGAGTTTCCGACCCTCGTGCGAGCGAATAGAAAATTCTATATGTTGGCGAGCGACGTGGGTGTACGTATTAGAATTTATATTGTACGGCGGAGTAGTGAAGTAGCGCGGTCGCGACTAGAAATATATATATGGCCAGGACGCATAAATAACTACGATAATTAAGAATCTATAAATAACAGTTGATATATTTGCATCTAAAGATCTCGGTGCATATTGCGTCAGAGATTAACGTAAAATTATAACAGCAGTTTCTGAGGTATCTCATATAATATAATTATTATGGTCGATTGCGATCTAACTGGGGAAAACATTTCCACGTGGAAATTCAACGATCGCCATCCGATAAGTCATCACTATTTTCCGCCGTAACTGCTTCGACCTGCCTTCGTGCGCCCCAGCGCAATATTTCACAATTAAAATTGGCGAGCGTGCAGCCGCGAGCGTCGATTCGAAAACAATTTCCCAGCTTCACATAGCCGCACCTACGAGGATAGAAGCGAGAGCGAGGGATCTTTTATCGTACTCGTGAATCTCGGAGCCGCGCTCTCTCGCCGACACACTACCGGCCTCGATAACTTCGATAACCCAATAAACGGCTCGGAGGGAGGAGAGATGGAAGATGCGGCGCGATCTCGATCGCGCCATTATCACTCGCGGCTCCCCTCGCGGCTCGCGCAACCCTACGATAAATTATTTTAGGATGGCTCGCTGCGCTGCGCACAATACATGCACGCGCATCCGAGAGCCGATTGCGGTTCGCCGGCTTTGTCTGGAGAATTTGCTCCGGGGGCGTAGATATAGCCCGACGTCCTGCTTCGTTCATTCGCAACGACATCTCTCTCACTCACTCTCTCTCTCTCTCGCTCTCTAACACACCCCCCGCGAGCTCTCATGAGTTATCGCGATTAGCCACACGTGCGAAGTGCCTCGCCTATCTGTACGAACGCATTCCTGTGTATGTTACGCGTATGTGCATGGCGGAGGCCGACAATCGCGTAAATACACATGTGCACATTTATGCTCGCTCGACCTGGATCATTCGCCGTGTATCTTCCGCGTTGCGTTTGAAACCGTATAATCCGGATATTCCGATGACTGTGCGCGCAAGGGTGATCGAGTTAACGTTAGAAATGGCCTCTGCAGTGCACGTTTAAATTTAGAATGTCATTGTCCTAATGGAAGATTTTACACTTGAAAGAACGCACGCATATCAAATTAGATCTCTTTGTTTGATCAGAATATAAGATTATATAAAGTCAGAAGACGAGCCATCGGATAGAATAGTCGATTTTCTCTCTCTCTCTCTCTCTCTCTCTCTCTCTCTCTCTCTCTCTCTCTCTCTCTTTCTCTCTTAACAAAGAAAATAAAAGTTTATAAAGATGCTTAAAATAGTAGTATTTTACTCCAGCAGGTTCTCTATTATTTTGTACAGAGAGAAAAATTTAAGACATCATACCGTTCCTAATAGTTGATCAAATGTTCATCTCTTTATTGATTTATAATATCATTCAGTCTACGATTGTCAATCTCTTTAGCATGATTCATATATTTATTAATTTAATTATTAGAAGTAAGACGGAACTCGTTCTCCGGGAAACAGAGCACGTCGAAAGAGACGCAATCGATAAAATCTTTCCTCGATTCGATGTAGCGAAAAACGGAGATACAGGAAGTATAGATCGCATGAGATTAAAGCGATAGAAATGAAACGGGAGCGATTGCTGCGCGCGGCTAGCACGTCGCACTTAGCAGATCGCAGGCCATCCAGTACCCGGTGTGCTGCGGCAATTAACCGAATTATCCCTTGACGCGACCCGGCCGAGGCCCCCGGCGGAATAATGGCGCTCGCTCGCTCGCTCGCATGTCGGCAAAGGCAGGCGTATCCTACCGTGGCCGCATATGCGAGGGCGAGTAGTAATTTCATCCCGTGCGAAGCGCGCGGCGAGAGAAGGCAAGTGTCAGCGGGTGCATCGCCATTCCGCGAATTAACTTCCGGCATTCCCCATGGCGATCACCGTAACGCCCCCGCTTCGAGCTTCGCAAATTTCGCAAGAACCAGATATCACGGTCCTGGTGGAGAACTTTGCGTCTTGTACCTTGATCGTTTCGCAAGAAACACTAAACCCATATCGACAAATGTTACCGAATATTAGTAAAACACGCGATAACGCCGTCCAGAAAGATAGAAATTAACTAGCGGGAGATATCACGGATATCATTATACATGTTTAATCACATCCATGCCGCGTCGAACGTTGGATACAATAACCAGTAACCACAATGCATATTTAAGTAGCAGTACCTATATATTCAGAAACAAATAATTGTATTCTTCCTTCGATTAGAAACAAATTTCTGTGTTCTGTCAGTAATCCATAGTATATTTTTTTATTAATTTAATACAAGTTCCGGTGGCTTCGGGAAACAATGATATGAGTAACAAATTTTGCCAAAAAATCCAGTAAATTTATCGTCGCAATGACGATTGCCAAATTTAATATTTAAATCTCATAATAATGCGCTCTAACAGGTAATTAAATCGGAATTGTTTAACAGTCGCCATTAGAGGATACGAGAGAAATGCGTAATTGTAATTTCGTTATGTCGTGAATAGTATTAAATATTCAGCCTCATTACGCAAAATTATCCACGGTATATCAATGACCGTATCGGATAATTAACAATATATTTTATTTCCGAAATAAACCTCTCGATCTAATTTCTACGGTTTAAAGTTAATTTAAGAACGCGAACATCGTTGTTCTCGGTCGGCCCATTAAGAACCGGCGACCATTCTCCGGCGTTTTTTAAATTAAAGAAGAGGGCTCATTACGACCGCGATTAATTTCAACGAAGAGAGTAGACGGCGGCGCCTCGCGCCTGAGGGATCTCTACCATGCCGGAGTTTAGAATAACTCGATTGTCGTCCTCTCGTTCACCTCGAACTAGAACTAGACACAGTGAATTGGGTTATTTTTATACGCCGGAGACACACCCGAGCTGTTTCCCGACTGCGTCAATTAGCCACGGCGCAACTTCGACGGTGACGAAAACGGAAGCTTGCGGGGCCTTCCATACAGGCCTCGGCGGCTCCTTCTTCGCCGCGCACACCTTCCATTTATACGGTTCATTCATCTCGCGACGATTACCTCTCGACACCTCGATAAACGGATTTACACGTCGTGGATGACGAGAATTGTCGCGGCGCGGCGGGAACGTCATCTGCGTTTCGATTAGCGCTTGCATTAGAAGTTAATACGTCGCCCGATGATATACGGCCGTCAAATATCCACGTCGATTCCAATTCAAACGGCGGATCTTTGATGTACGTGACTTGACTGCCGTGAATTTCAACGCGCGAAATCGACATGCGCGACACGTACTACCAAGCTGCTTAATTATTTATCCATTCGACGCGCGGTGCGCTTCTCATCGCATAATTTGGGGGTCGGTTGTACTTGATAATGATGGAGAGGACTGCCGAAGGCTACGCGGAGAAATTCAATAGAAAGGCGCTCACCTTATATTTTCCCATATAATTCATCTTACGTAACTTCTCGTTCTTCTCGTTTTATTTTTATTCATCCGTCATCCGTGTCGGCCATAATGCACCGGCTTAATTACAGTTCTCTCACTACCTTCCCCCCCCCCCCCAATAATTTTTGGATTGGATCGAATATCGTAACACTGTTGAACCGTAATGTAAATTGGGAAAGTTTACAATTTATTTTTATCTTTATTTTAAAACAACTCTTTAGTATAATCGCGCGGGTAAAAGTACAAAATTTGAGGAATCTGACAAGTTTCAACAATTCAGATCTATCTCTGTGTTTCTCTGTCGAGATGAATTTAACATAGAATTTTGGCAGTCCTTCGCAAGTTTCCCAAATATTAAAAATGATATAAAATTACGCCTTGCAAAATTATAATCAGCATAAAAAAGTATTTCTCTGTGCAGGTAAATTTCTAGAATTTTATGTACTGTTTTTCAGTAAATGTTTGGGTCTCGATGGATCTAATTTCGTACAGTATTCTCGTAATAGCTGTTCAACAACTTGCTCAGTTAATTTATAAAGTTAACTAAAATAAAACGGCAAGACATTCTATCACATCTAAATTTTTTGTGAAAATTTTCAAACAATAAATTAATTTTTCGCACTGAATTGACAAAACAAAAATACATTCAAGATACTTAATTAAAATTAATGAACTGCAACGGGTTAACATGCTGTGGAAACTTGCATCGTTCAGCATCGTTTTCTCTCGTGTTTACGCTGGCAAGCGACTAACGCGGGCGAAAATATTTTAACGTCGGCATAAACCTCTATACGAGTTCTATTAGACTACTATAATAAGCAGGGTTTCGTGGTCATTTCCGTTCGTCATGAACGTGGCGTCCGGCCAAAACTATCGAGTTTTCTCAATGCCGCATAGGACAAAGTCGGTTACCACAGATCCACGGTCCGACGGCATTCGCGCAATCCAGCTAAAGTGGTCCGTTCCCTTTATTTCCGCTCCGACGCATTCCGAGCAAGCGCCGGTCGCGTTGTATAAGTCGAAATAATGTTTCCTCCCGTGTGCGCCATGCCGACGATGGTAACCCTTGCGAATCATCGATATTCTAGACAGTCGGCTTGAGATTCTCTTCGGCTAACGGTATATGTACTGCAACCTCCGCGTTGCGATCCACGTTGCAGTGCTTTCTCGCCAGAAAGCAACGCTCTCTCGATATTATGGGACTTGTTTTCGTCGCAATATTGCCGCGTACAACTGTTTGGATAGCTGATCAAATAGCGCAACATTAATTAATGCATTCTCTTTACCGAGTCGCGAAATAAAAATCTTCGTCGTACAAATTGATTTATTTTAAGAAATATATATTAAAAATTGCACGTTCAGTCTTAAATAAAAGTTTCTCGTGTTCAAATCGAGATACCAGACACAGACATTACTAAGAAATCACAATGCCGAACTTAGCGTTAAATGTATCGTAAAAATGCCGGAATTCGAAGAAATCTCGAGGTTTCCCTCTCACGAAAGTTTTCCTCCGAACATATGGAACCAGACTAAACCGAAACGATAACGGAAACGATTCGACACGCTCCGTTGCGGAACGAAGCGAAACGAGGCGGAGCGATATTAAAAAATTTCTACTCTAAAATTTCAGGGCGGATCGAAACAAATTGAGTAACCGTTCTCGAATAACTCCAGCTGGCAGAAAATTTTTCGGAAGCTCATGTTTCCACATGGATTTCTTTGTCGAACGATCGTTTTGTCAAGAATAATTTAAAGCGAATGATAAGAAATCGCGCGGTCTTTGATAATTGAAATCCGGCAAACATTTTGACGTGTTAATTAGCATGAATTGATCCCACAATATGTTTTCCATATTCAATAGCGCGGCGGCTCTTGTTAAAGCTCGTCAATTATATCGCAACGTGGACGAACGAGCGCGGGCGGGTATGGAAATTAAACTGCCACGTAGAACGCATCGCGGCAATAGAAAATTCTACGATGGCTGCGGGCCAGCGCGCGATCCCTCGTCCCCGGTACCGCGAAATTAATTCGCACCGGCGTTTTAACGTCGTTCGTAACTCGCGCGGGACCGAGAGAGAGAGAGATAGAGAAAGAGAGAGAGAGAGACGCTCTTTGTGCCCGAGGCCCGCGATGCAGAAATAACCGGCGTTACCCGCGCGTCTCGACCCTTGAGTCACACCGGCCGTGTACGAAATGACATGACTTTCCAGAAGCGGTCTTAGTCATTCATCGAGGAAGAAGAGAGAGAGACATAAAGTGAGAGAAAGAGGAGAAACGAATTTTCCGACTTATGTCGCGCAGCGTTCGCGCCTCCTTCCCGCCACACCTGACCGCGTTCCTCTCTGTTCCGTCGAAGAACCGTCGACTGCAACAGCTGTTTCACGGCACGACGCATCCGAAGTAACATCACCGATGATACACAATGAAAGCAAAATCCGATACGAACGCGCGCAAATAGCTATATCGCGCAGCACGCTTCGTTTAAAGCTGGGTATACACTTAGCGAACGAGCACCGAACGAACAGCAAACGTAAACGTTCGTTGTCATTATTCAACAGATACAATCAAAAATTTCAAATTGCTATACATGCAGCAAACACCGAATCTGGTCGAATTCTAGTATTTGGTGCAATCGAAAGAAAAAACAACCAACGTAGGAGCAAAAACGCGAATGTCCAAACATTCGCGTTCGCTGTTCGTTCGCTAAGTGTATACCCATCAGCTTTATACACTCGACGTCGCGTATTTCCCCGTGCTTCTATTCCGTTAATTAACTCTGTCCGCGCGGAATTTTCACGCTGGATTGCAAGGAAGTCGCGCATATTTTTAATTAGGAACAAACTACCGCCACGCCGACGCCGACGCCGCTATTTACTTTGTCCGCGGCGTTATCAGCCGGAGCAGCGTGTATCTCATGGTACGCGAGGTTTAACGCACAGGAAATTCGCTACACATTACAGCTGATGTATATCGGAAAGCAATACGACTTCGTAAGAACTTAAAAGAAAACGAAATCACGTGTCATTAAAATCCTCATAAAATGTCAGGTATATCGATACATTATCAGAGGCAAGCAAATTGATAATACGCATCTCATAAATTGATTTCGACTGGATTTCGCAACTGTGCCTGGTACGTGTTTCTGAGCTTCGCCCAAATACGCGTTATCGGATGCTGTCATGAAACTGAATCCAATATTATCGGAGATCGTATCTGTCCGGATAATCTGAGTCGTAATGAAGCTGCAGTCACCGTGATCCAACGAGATCGTCTGGCATATAGCTGCCCTCGTGCGCTCGTAATCGCGATACATTTCATCTCATTCCGCTCGACATTTACATTAATCCGGGCTATGTACGGACGATATCGATGTCCTCTTCTTTCTTCTTTTTCGAATAGAGAGCATTCAAGGGTGCACTCGTCGGTTGAAATCGAACCGCGAATTATGGTGGATGGGAACACGATGAAAACAAGACTACGACGAAGCAAGAAAGAATAAACCGGAGCCTCGTGTTACCCGTGGTGTAACCGAGAGACGGGATGCGAAAGTCGAACCGCACGCATTACTCGACGCGACGAGCGCGAACAGTGGCGCATGACTCATCGGCGTTCTAATGAACTCTTGAAACGATTTTCCGGTGCTTTGAAGGAACTAGGGCCTGGGCGCCGCATTATGTGGTCTATGTCTGTTTGACTTTTTTCGCATGAAGTCAAACGTGAAAATAAACCAGGATGCGCGGAAAAATAATTCTCTACGGAAAGTAAACATCGCGCGCATGCGAATCTGGAAGATATCCAAACGGGAAGAGAGTAATAATTTCGTCCATTTCGGTAACTGAAATTTTATTACGCGCAGATAAATAATCGTTTTGGACGAGAAAAGGAAAAATGTCAAACGAATGGCACCTACAATAGCCGCGGCAAAATTTTTTAACAAAGTAATAATTTTTAGAATACTGTAGTATCTTTCTACGTCAAAAGTCTTTGATGTCAAAACCGTAAAAGAATGATAGTTGTAAGAAAAGTTAATTATCCCGTGCTTGCGCATAGCGACACGTACAAAATAATTCAATCGTTGAATGTTTGCACCTTAACATCCGTCGTCACATTTCTCTTTCCTTATCTCGGAAGACATTATAATGAATCAACTCATCGTGCAGTTAAGATTACTTAACATGTCGCCTAACACGTCGTATTTCCCGAGCATGTTTAACACGCGCGTGTAAACAGCGTTGTGATATCTCAGACGAAAATATCTCAGATAACGGATTTAGTTGTCGGGGGTGGGTCAAAGGTGCCGGGAAGAACCGGATGCGCTCGCGTGCATCACGGCAAACAAAGAGCTCCGGTCTAAAAATAGAAGCGAATAAATAATTTCTAATAAGCGCGAGAAAGGATATCTCCCCGAGGGGCGAACGAAAAATCGGAACGGCGCTGATGTTTATTCAAGGTATTTATTTAGTGCATGGGATCGTCAAAAATTCATATCTCACGAGAATCGGATTTTTCGAAGTCAGTTTTCGGCAGCGAGATTCGGATTATCGTTCGCGGGCTGGCTGCTGAATATTTCTCCATTCTGTATTTTTCAGCGATTTTCAGCGGCGCGGCGCACAGCTGTTCTATAGTCGCACAAAAGATATTGAGGGCATACGGGGGTATCAACTTTTAGAAAGCTTATCGCGATCCACCTTTCTGATATAACGTGGAGAGAAACTGAGAGACGTTAAGAAGTAGAGTGACATATATGATCGGACTAGCTCAGGGAATACACCGACAAACTGGCGGCGCTGAGATAAATCTATAAATAGCCGCCAGGAAGTCGATGCAGAAATCAATGGAAATATTTCAAACCTAAACTCTGAAATTCTATTATTCAATAAGAATAAATCAATGTTTTGTTATTTATTTTACTACTTATCTAGGTATCCTTAGAAGCCATAAATAAACAAAATTGCTCCTTTTTTATAATTTACGAAACCATATCTACTAAATCAATTAAAATGTCATTATCACAAAATGCTATCCTTAAGACATAGGTACTAATTTCTAAAATAGCTAAACGATTTGGCAGTATCGCTGCAAATAACGTCAAACGTGTTCTTTGTTCTATGCTGTGTTAGCCTACAAGATTTTATGGTTTTTGATAGTGTAATAATCCTCGACAAGACTGCTGTAAATCATGCGAGGTCTTAAGTAAGGAAATGTAAACGCGTTTATTACGTTTCCAGAAAATAATCTTAGTCAGTCGTCTTGTTATGATACGCATTACGCAACCGAGATGTAAATCTGGAGATGGAGAATGACGAGGCACACGGCCTTGGCAAGATATCGATGCCGTGGAGCGTTGCATTGCAATCTTCTTTAATTGTACTTGTTAACGTGTAAATCGTAAACAATAAGAGGCTCAATAACACCATCATGTTCTATCTTTCGTTTCGTTTTCACTCTAGAGCGTGGAGTTGCTGGAAGGGACCATTCCGTCGAATGCAACGGAACTCGAGGTCTCTCACTGCCAAGAATTGAGAATACAAGCGGGCGCGTTCGGCGGGGGTGCGCCCTTGAAACGCGTGCATGTTTCGGGGATCAACAACGTGGTCGCCAAAACGCAGGCCTTTCAGAATCTCAGCACACCCAACACGCATCTCGAGGTGTCGGAGTGCGACAGCGTGTTCCTGGAGAGCCACGCCTTCCGGAACACGCGCGGCACGCTGAGCGTCTCGATATCGCGATGCAAACACGTGGAGATAAAGCCGAACGCCTTCACGTGGCTGCTGTGGCTCAAGATGAGGGATGTACCATCCTTGGAGCTCTCCAGCAACGCCTTCAAGTTGGAGGCGCCTCAACCCGGACGACACGGACCAGCGACCAAGGTCGGATATCTTGCAAATTATTCTCGTATCCATTACACGCTGTTAAACAATGCTCGTATATAATGTCTACATTCATTTTATCTTGAAAATTACAACCGATATTAATCTTGATACCGATATTGGCATCTACATAATATTCGCATCCCAGTTACATTACGCTATTCACTTCTGATATCGGATAACATATTAATATGAATAAATCACATAATATCATTCATAATGCTCCGTTTTGAATGTCACTAAATGGAGCTCAGAACAATTTGAACTAACACGAATTGTCAGTTAATTAAATCTAAAAGTCCGCGAATAATCCTTAGAGCGGCCAAGTCTCGGAAATGTTAATTACAATTTTATATGAATTATACCTTTGATACAGATTACGTTCCAAAATGTGAGGATTGCGGAGTTACCCACGGCGGTCTTTCCTTCGGCTATCGCGGAAATTCGCATGGACGACATCTCAATGAGGGTTATACGCAAGGATGCCTTTTGTGCCATGACTATTTTCAACGTGATTATTAGCAACGCGACTATCCAGGAGATTCAATCCGGCGCTTTCAGCGACAGGGCTCTTATCCAAAACCTCGAATTTGTCGATGTGCAACTTAAGAATGTCGACACGGCGGCCTTCAGAGCCGGCCACGATAATCTCACGATCCAACATTCCAGGTTGTCAACATTAAATTTACTTTACGACCCTTACTGTTATCGCGCAGCATAAATTCATGGAGAAGGAAATAAAAACTCGTAGACCTTTTTCCAGAAGGCAGATTCATATTCAATATTTCTAAATTAACTTTTCGATGTTTTTCAATTTTTATATTCCTTAATTACATTTTTATTCCTTAATTATATTCTTTAATTTCTTAATATTCTTTAGTGAGTGCTAACATGCGCTATAATCTTTTTTATTTTATCTTTCTCGTACAGATTTTCCGAGGTAAACACTGGTGCTATCAATACATCGGCAGCGACTGTAACCTTCAACAACAACGAGTTCCAACACCTGAAACAGGGCTCGATCGTGTTGCATCAATGGAACCACATAGCGATCGACCGCAATGTCTTCGTCGATTTGGAGAGCGACGCGATTAAAGCGGAGGTCGGTGCCACTTCGGCGCCCAAATTCGAATTTTCCTTCACGGACAATCGTATACGAAAAGCACGGCCGGGATCCCTCAGGTTCGCGGCGATCTCGCAGAGCGTGAACTCGGCGCGCGTCGGCAACAATTACTTCAACGAGAAGTGCAGTTGCAATCTCGAAAGCTGGGTACGCGGAGTGACAGGTCGCAACAGCTCGGTCGCGTGGATGATGGACTCCAGCTATTGCATGGTCGACAATTTCCTGAAAAAATGCCTGAATCTGCCCGAGGGTTACATGGCTATGCGAAACTTCACGCAGCTTATATGCACGCAGCGGGATCACGTCAATTGCGAGAAGCCGTCGCCGAAGCTAGAGCCGAGTGTCAGTCCACCCAGCGTAGGTCCTCACATCTATCCAAGACAGAAGGGATTCTTCGACATGGAGATGGATGAGTCGGAGCAGGTGTCACACGAGAAGAGGATCATCGTCATCGTATGCGTCGTGGCGGTCTTCGTCGTCGTCGTGGTGATCCTAGCCTCGGGGATCCTCTATATGCGCCGTCGCGGCGTATGTCCCAAACTGATATCCGGCTCATTGATGAATCTATCGAACTGGCTCTCGTCCAATAACGGCATGACCGCCGCGACGTCCGCTAGATCGATATCGAGGCTGAGCGTCCACGAGTACGCCGGTCTCCAAGCGGAGACTAGGATTCTCGAGATGGACACGCAGACGGAAGGTACGGAGGACGACGACGAGGAGGGTGACGTTTACCCGTACACGGAGAACAAGGCGACGCAAACGTTACCGGAAGAACTGACAGAGGAATACCTGAGGGATCTCCAGGAACGGCTGAACGATCCCGACAATCATAGCCAAGCGAGGGACATGATCGAGCACCTGTACGATCTTATCAAAGTCGAGGAGAGTTGCAACAACAACAATGACCGGCAACCGACGGGTGATCGGGAGGAGAATGCGTATGACGTGATCCGACCGAGGATCAGGAGACCCCGCGGTGCACCAAAACCGTCCGTCAACATCGGCACCAGAGCACCGTCCTTGGATAAACTGCTGCCGAGCGGGATGCGTATCAGACCGCCCATCACTGAGTACGCGCAACCGCGCGATCAGCTCGGTCCACCGGTCAAAATCACCGATCAGAACCATCTGTATGCCGAGTTGCCGGGCGACGAGACGGTGCCCAGTACAAGTCGACTGTCGCAACCGATGCTGGAGAGCCTGATCGGCAGGGGGCCGCAGCCGTTACCGCCGGACGTGGTGAACGATCATCTCGTCGGCAATGATCGTCCTCCGCGGAACCTCGGCTACGGTGCCGACGATTGCGGCCCGCCGCAGAGCCCAAAGCTGGACTCGAGGAATCAATCTGCCAAGCCGATGAGCTTCCTCAAGGCTCTCGGCGAAAGTATCATGGGCGCGTCCGCCGGCAAAACGAACAACAAGAGGCCGAACTCGCTGCTGTGCGAATACGCCGAGCCGTCCGACACGACTCATCTCTACTCGGAGCTGTCGGAACCCCAGCAAACGTCTGCATCCACTAGTAAAATGGCGAACAGGCCACTACCCACCAAGCCCGACCAGGATTCCGTCGCCGCGAACGCGGCCAAGGCGTAGCGGCGTTCATTATCTGTGATATAAGTGTTACGTGTTGTCGAGAACGAAGATTTAAAGTGTTCTCTTCTTTTTACCGGCTGTATGAGGAAAGTGCTCGCGCACGTGTGCGTGCGTGTGTTTGCGCGGTGCGATTGCGCAAGAGAGTTTCCGGCGAGAACGGGTCGCTTGGAGTCTCTCAGCTCAGAGAGATTGTGTGCCTGTATTACAATGGCGGAGGAAATACGCGTCAGAAATTAGTGCAATTCATGCGTACAAGGCTCGAGCTTGTCGGCCTCGGGAGCGAGAAGTGTCCTTATTTTTAAACCGTGTATGAATAAAGCCTTGTTAGAACAATCGCGTACAACGTTGCGCACCATTCGGATGATGTTCCTGCGGAAGGAGAAGTTACATCGCGTCTGGATCGACCAAAGCAACGTTTACGCGAAACGTTATCGCAGCGAAGTTGTGCCAAAATTAGTGCATCGCATACGACTGTATATTCGCGCTCGTAACGCGAATAAATCGATAAAACCTACCTACTGCTACACGTCCGATTAGCGAAAAGTCGAGAGAGAAATCAAAGGATTTATTTATGTTTATCTGTGACAAATGGATGTAACATAGATTTATATATATTTGCTTCGTCAGGTATTATTAAATAAGTATTTTACAACTGACATCTGAAAGAAATTAATCACTATTCACACCCCAATCCCTGCTTTTAAACGTTTGAGTTTATTTCTAACATTTTTCATTCCGTACAGACTGAGGGCCGCATTCAGAAAAACCGCTCTTTAATATTTCACAATAATTTGATTTTTATTAAATTATTAAGAAATCATCCATCGACGTATCCCCATCTTTTTAATGGCTTATTTGTTCCGAATTTATATCGCATATTCTCATCAGATTATATTTTCTGTGTCAGTATCAACCTACGTGATTTATTTTCGTAATACGAAAGCTCGCATAGAAACACGGATATTTCTCTTTGTTTCCGCAATCAACCAGTCTGAATGGGCGATAAAGTACCGGTAGGTCCAACAATCAGATCTCCCTCCGGCTGCTCTCGGACAAGTATCTCTCGTTTTAGATAACGCGCGCGCGTTGCTGGAGAGCGTATTTCTCCAATTCACAAAGTACTTATTCGTAAGTTCACTGAGCGCATCGATTTCTCCTATCTAAATCTCTCATGTTTAAAGTATCCCATACCATCGTTGTCTTATCTCGAGGAATTTTACGATTCAAGTAGTTTTCTCTGGACGCGGCCTTCCGCTTCGCTCCTCGAGAATGCTTCCGAGTTCACTGGTTGTCACGGCGCAACGTACTCGTCCCTTTTATCAAACGGCCCACAGTGGTGCTTCACTCGAAGGGAGAAGCACCCTGGGAGTGATGCAGTCGCGAACCAACGCCAATTCGCCTCGGAACGTCCGACGAGAGCCGAAAGATATTCTTAATCCCTCTCGGGGCGCGCAGTCACTCGGTGTATATCCACGGCGAGACCGAACTATTCCATGAAGAATGTAAGAAGAACAAATAGAGACGACTAGCAGTCGGGGCGGGCTGCGACGCAGCTGTTGACGTCTAAACGGCCGCCGTTCTCCGCTTCCACGGACAGTAAAATCCAGAGAAAACTTCGTTCAGCGAGTTGCGAAGGCGAGCGCGACAAAGACACTCGGGTTTGATGGAAAAAGTATCTGCGCGAAAGGATCGTGAACGGAATATGTCTCTTTACGCCGGCGTACAATTAATTTTCCTAATTTCGCGTCTCGCTCGATACTCGCATTCTGCCTCTGTATTCTCCGGCGAGTCTCAACCGAGGTGTAAATTTATAAAGAGCACTCTTAGTAATTCGTAGTCAATTTTTCCCTTAGCGCGAATTTAATCTAAGACCTAATTATCGCGCTATTTAACGTTGAAAATTAAAGCGCCCCGGTAAATTAAATGTCAAGAGCGTGAATGAATAATGGGACTTAGTTACTTTTCAATTAATTTAGAGAGCTAAATGTTCATGGAATTAAAATTTAATTTGTTAGAAGAATAATTTAACGTTAAAAATTAAACAGCTGTAGTAAATAATACAAATCAAATAATCAAAAAATTATTTTTAACTGACAGAACATCAC
Organism: Temnothorax longispinosus; assembly: GCF_030848805.1. NCBI lineage: Eukaryota > Metazoa > Arthropoda > Insecta > Hymenoptera > Formicidae > Temnothorax > Temnothorax longispinosus. The sequence goes on along the minus strand of NC_092362.1, from coordinate 17,735,917 downwards.
ACTAACGCTCTTCCTACAAGGAAAAACGTTACTTATCAATGTGCATTTTTCTGAGAATATCTATGAATCATATCTGATTTTGATAATTCCCTATTTTCTCCTAATAGATAAAGAACACTAAGCTTTCTGTCAATATTTGTGTTGCGCGGTACATCTTTGTGCCTTTGGTTATCTCATAGATAAAATGAGGAAACATTCATTCTTTGTCTCTGGCATTGTGTTAGAAAATTTTGAGAGTTATTGCGTAAAGACCAGAGAGACCATGGAAAACTCTAATGTTTCAACAAAGGATAATATTTAATGACACGCGAACACGTGATACGCAAATGTTCGCTGATAATTGAATATTTATCTTATCTACGCGAAGACAGAGCGAAACTTTTTATGTCCGTGTAATTTTTCTACCGAAGTCACGATTTATCCCGAATTTTATCACGCGGTACTTTGTCGACAGGTTAAAGAGCGATACCAAGACGTGCGCTATACGAAAGCAGCAGCCCGCCCGCTATCGTACACCGATTCGCGGGATTGTTTATGGCCGGCCATTTTTCAGATAAGAGTGTCATTTTTCTCGAGACCGGCTGCTCGTCGTGGAAAGTCAAGAGAGATGGCCGAACGAGTTTTCAACTAGATGCAATTTGTTGCTTTCTCTTCCCCCTTCGATATCCGCTCAGACAATGCCCCTCGACTCGAATTTATGGATACTTACGTATTATTTAATTTATGATCAACGTACACGTCTATGAATAGCCGTATTCCATCCAAAAGAAAATACAAATGTGCCGATATATCTATTTAAAAATATGGGATCTTCTTCAAGAAGATACCTAAAGTTGAAAAATATATATCTGAGTTTCGCTCAAAGCTTATTACAACAATTCTCTTTAATAAAAATTTAAGTAAGATTTTCCTCAATAACTAGAAGCAGCATAGTTATAAAAGTATCACAGGAAATATCTATCGTACTATAAAAGTGTCTTTATATTTGAAAAGTAAAATACATTCCTTCGTATTTTCGTAAGTGACGAAAACTGGGCCACGGCCGAAATTATAGCGTGTCCAATTTCTGAGTTTCTCGAAATCGAATCTTCGAGTTTCTAGCGGTGGGCATGTCAAAAGATCGCGGAGCAGAATAGGTGTCCGAGGCGGAAGTGGATGAGATCAGGGGGCGGCTGTGATCCAGCGTGCTCTCTCGCACGGGAGAACATAATCCGCCAAGCCAGATCGGCCAGGCAGCAGGCAGCTCTATCAGGTTTCATCAGCGAGCCAATCATCTCATCACTTGGATGGCCGTGCTAGCATCCGATTCGCCGTGCTCTAACCCGTTTCTCTGGTCCCTGACCTAATCCCTTGTGTCGGGAGATACCGGGAAAATCGATCGAGGATCGTCTCTGCGCCGGCGAACATCTCGCCGGCGGCTGGCACGACTGGGTTATCGAAGTACCGAAATCATGGGCCGATCTGGGGCTTATCCTAAGCCGAAGCTTAGATCGTAAATGGATTTTCCATCTCATGATTCTCTCCCTCTTTCTCTCTCTCTCTCCTTCTCTCGCGCTCTCTCTCTCTCTGTAGTCCGCAGTCGGAGAAAACACAGCTTACGGTATAACGTGTCAAACTATTGTAATTATCGTGAAACTCTCCGCAACACGCATTAGAAGGAATGATGATATCGGCTAGCACGTGCGACAGGAAAAGTAATTCGAACTCGTATTTGTTGGTCGCGTCCACGTTAAATCTGTCACTGACGTAACCGTTAAATTTCATCGCAAGTGCGCACTGCCTAAAATTCGCCGGCGATAATTAACAGATAACGTTACCATATGGCCGTGATTGTTTAATTCAACGAGGAGAGGAAACTTTTCCATCTCGATTAAAAACGGAAAAATATGGGTTAAACGGTGGATATGTATATTAGCCAGCAGTTCGCGCACGTCGCATAAATGTGGAACATGCAATTCGTTTATTTACATATCGATGCGTTTACAGCATATATCTTCGAATGCTCAGGTGAAATAATATTATCCCTGTTTTTGATCGATCGGAACGAAACGTGTTTCATCCGTGTTTCCATTTCGCAGTGACGATATACCGGGTGGCGTGTCCTTAATATACGCCATCTGCGTCTTACGATCCGGTGTGTCACCTGTCGCAACGATATTGCATCTCTATATAAGCTAACGCGTGTCATCGACCTCGCTTCGAGAACGAGATATTCCCCGAACAAGTTGCTCGCGGAAAACGAGAGAAAAAAACTGCAAAATCTTGAAAAGAGAGCTGGCTGTCGCGACTTTGTGAGAATTAATAGTAAATCCGAAAACCAGAAAAAAAGATTCTTCACTATCATTTCTCTCGGTATTACATCTTCGCGCTTCAAGCTCAAGCCCGAAAAGATGCGAAAGAGAATAACGGTTTCCATTTGCAGTAGTGTTATTTCTTTTTCAGAAAATTCGGGTCACGAGAGAACCATCTGTAGCGATCTCCGGTGAATGGAAGTTCGACGACGTACGGAGGGCCGCTTTCAGTTCTTTCGGATATTCATGGAACGTCGGATAAATCCTTAAATATTTTAAGGATTTACTGGAAAACCATAGACGCATACTTATTATTCTAAGAAGCTTTTTCCAGGAGAGCGACCCCGGGGCTTCGGCTGCAACGTGTGCTGTATAGGGTGTATCCGTGAAATCGCTGCGCGTTTGCCAGTCACGTGTTGAGTCTCGGGGTTTCTCGCACGCGCACGCCGAAAAAAACGAAAACGCGAGACAGAGACAAGAAACAGGATGTCGCGGCAGACGTCGCAAATGCACACAGCGGACGCGCAGAGCGCGCGCGGAAACCGCCGCCGTGATAATTATAAATATGTACCAGAAAGTGCATTCCGTTCGGGGCGCTTCGTGCTCCAGAAATAATGCGATTCACCGGGCGCGCGTAAATCCGCGTCGAGACATCGCTTAAGGAACGAATGCTGCGCGGGTGTAACAATATTGCGCTCGCGGCTACAGCGACAGTGAAGTACAAGTAAACGTGAAAGACATCTTTTCTTCCACAGAATTAAGATCGATACCGTTGAAATTCTTTTGGATTCGGATCAAGAACGTCCAATCTAATTATATATCCAATCTAAAGTGTAGCTGCGTGACGTACAAAGTGAATTTACAAATTATTATTGATCGTGCGAACAAGCGCTGTTTTCTAAAACTAATTAAAAGTAGTAAAAGCTTATAGAGAAGTAAAAGTGTCGCCGATCTATCAAGAATGCGAGGGCAAACTTTATCGATACTAATTCTTTCGATATTGATAATGAGGCTTCAGATAAGAGCACTTCCTTTATTGCAATTCGCTCAAGTAATTGAGCTTTGCAGACGACATATCGGACGAGCGATTCGTAGTCTCGCGTCCTCTTCCCCATTGAAATCTAAATATACCCCATGATATTAATAGCGTATGGTGCGGCGGTGGCAGAAGAACCGTTTCATACGCCCATGATGCGGTATCCTTAGTGCAGGAAAGAGCGCATTCCGCCGGGGCTATATGCAAACCGGCCGACAATGCGATCCCGCGAATTCTGCAAAAGCGCCATGTATGCGTCAAGTGCAATTGTTCGAATCACATTCATAATCGTGGGACGTTCTAAAAAAAAATATGCTTAATAGAGATATTAATTAAAAAGTTTTTAAGTATTTTTATAAATATTAGAGGTGCAAAAATATCAGATTCGAAAAGTTAAAAGTTAATTGCGTTTAAAAATATAATAAAGAGTCATACAATTGTGTTATACTCATATTTTTCACGTGTTCTAATTCGAGTAAAGACATTCCCTTAAAAATATAAAAAAATAAAGATCCTTTGTTGTTTACGTGGGTCCTAAATGATTCTTACGGATAAAAGAACGCGATTTGACATAAATATTATACTCATGTGTTTAATTCTTGGTTTAATTTAATATCGCATCGCCGAGATGTATGCGGAATAATGCTGGCCAGGAATGGTAACGTCTGAGAAATGAGACGGTAGGTGGAGGTCAATAACGCATCTTTTCTCATGATATCGATAACGCTTGAGCTATGGACCGTCTATATTTTGCACTGATTGATCGCTCGGTCATCCGGAAGAATTATCGACCGTTCGATTCAGTCTAGAAGAGTTATTGTACCACTCGGTTTCCACTGGAAACGGCTCCGACCGTCAGTGCGTCTCCCCCGCGACCCTCCCCGCCGCGATTATTCATTTCCTACTTACTTGATATCGTCGACTATGTCGCGAAAAACGCGTTAATGATTAGTGTAACGCGACTGTGGGCTTCAATGAGGAAAGCGAAGGGAAGGGCTCCAAGGGAAAGAGGAATGACTCCTTATAATAACGTGCACGCCGATCGAACCGTAGGAGGAGCGATGAGATCATCGGGGCGGAAGTGATGTTTGAATGGAGTTGAGAACTTAATTCGTCTCGCTCTCGGCATTCTTTATCTCTCTTCTTTTCGCCGTCGTCGCCGCTGCCGCCGTCGGCCCTCGTCGATCATAATGCCCCGTCGTCGCGACGTGAGAACTCATTATGGCCGGACAAAGTGGCAATTTCGTCAGATTAAGCGCCACGCCGAAGCGGGCCCCGCTTGCGGAAGGATGCGATTAAAAGTAAAATGTATTGCGATGAACAATGATTATCGAGCGTTCGAGGAATCACTCCAAGTAAACATAAAGTTGGTATTCGTAAAAAGAATGTGACAGCAGAAAATTGCTAATTAATAAATTGCAAATCGTATAACAAATTTTCGATTTAATTATAATATAGTTGGACTATCTAAACACATAACTGAATATTATAATGAACAAACTTATAAGAAATTTCATTGTAAAATAAAATCTTGGAAAATTTGAAAAGTGGCATCGAGAACCGTCTCACCGAACCGCAAAAAAAGAGTATAAACCGATAAACCATATTTGGAATAATGTTGAAGATTATATTTTAAATCTAGCTAGCAGAAGAAAATATTTGATAAAAGAATATCATGCATTAAATTTTGAAAAGTGGCATCGAGACAGTGACAGCAAAAAAGGAGTATAAACCGATAAAGGAGTATAAACCATATTTAAAATAATGCTTCAAAGATTATATTTTAGATTCTGTAAGAGAAAATATTTGATAAAAGAATATCATGCATTAAACCTTCTATGCATCAAATTTACCTGCATTAATTTTTCGATAAAAAATATATTATTAGAAATATTCTACAAAAACGGTAAAGCTTCTGACGTTTAATCATTTCGACAGTAATATAGTGGACTAATAAAAACCCCAAGTCGGTTAGCACAACTAGTTATATAACTTTCCAGAAATCGATCTGGAATTATTAAGTAGATTATTATTGACATTTTCTAAACACATAGAGAAATAACAACCTCTAATTTATGACGTTATTTATTTATCTTGAAGCAAACTTTTTAAAATTTTTGCGTGAAAAATAGCCAATCAATTATGCATGGCAAAATGCATCGCAGGCTTTTATTATCCCGCTATTATTACCGTGAAAATAATTTTTTACGTCTACTTAAGAGGTATAAATATTTCAGAATGACGTCTAGATTTATCGCTGATGGAGAGAGCCTCGGCGCGGTACCAGTCGAGCTTTTCTCGTGGTGAAAAGTTCAGAGTGCGGAGGTTGGTGCACATCGTCCTAGATGGCTGCACGCTGCAAACGGGGCTTCTACGAGGCCGGCAATGCATCACGTTGTATGCACGCCGGGTATTCGGGGTCAAAGGGCCACTAGGTCATCCGATAAACTCGAGCGGCAGGCCCTCATAAAGAATTTGCGCGCGACCGCTGAAGAATTCGAGTCAACTGCGGGAGTAACGACGACGTAAATGCAACGTGAATGCACTTTGTGTATGTGTACTTTGAGCGTCACGTCTTTTCCGCCGATATTTCATCTGTTTCGCGGAATAGAAGCCCTGATGTCCGTTTAACGGTTAATTAACGAGATAGTTTGTTTACCGATTAACCGTTGCGGAAGCTGTAAATCGATTAATCGGTAGTTAGCGCGGGCATTAATAGAATTGCAAAATTGATTTCCCCGCTCAAAGGGACCAAAAGCTTAGGGAAACATTCGCACGATGCGATATCTGTAATAATAACGATAATAATGCGTTCTTCTACGAGACACTTTCGATCGAAGACTCGTTAGAGAAAAAAAAACCTAAAATCTTGAATTTATAGAATAATTGAAAATGAAAGAATTTGCAACAAATAGTTGTTCTAGACAGTGTACATTTGTCTCGGCCGCACAAGTCGTCTGAACCGATATCGAAATTGAAGTTTCGTTGTTGAAATACCTCGCTCTCTGTTTTAACGTGGCCCAAGGCGGATCGATTTTGATGCCATTCCCCTCTCCTGTGAGTTTAAAAAAGCGAATAATAAAATCGAAATGAAATTTTTGGTGCGCGGACACGCCGGAATAGATCGAACGCTCTGCGTTCGGTTACACGTACGGAAAATTGGATGAGACGCAATTTTCTACCCATCGTACTAAATCTGTTTCCCAAGTTTTCCCAGCACGCGCGAACGTTAGCGATATAGGAATTCCGGTTTAATGAAACATATAGGTGAGAAAGCATAGCTTGTCCGATATAATGTCAGAGTTCATAGCTTAGAATTTATGCATTTTAACGGGACTCATATAGCTGTCGTGTAACTTTTTTTCACGATAAAAGAGAGAGAGAAAGAGAAACCATAAAGCGCTTTTAGTAAACACGCAGGACTTATAATTCATTGCATTTATGTAGCATGTATAAATTCTTCTGTTGAATAAAAATATAAACATTTAAAATAAAACATAATATCAGGTATTGAATAAAAATATAAATATTAAAAATAAATATAATATCAGATGTTGAATAAATATATAAAGATTCAAAATAGACATAATATCAGGTATCACATGCATGATATAATTATTCTATTACTTATTGAATCTTCGATGTTGCTGAACTCACTTTTAGAAACGTTTATATTAATACATAATGGCTTACAATTTTCTTTTAACTTTAAAATGTATTATTTTCTACGTTTATAAAATAAGATATTTCTGTAATAATTACAAGTTCAAACAAACATAAATTTTTAATCAAAAAGTAATATAATCCTTTAACTCTATTCTATATATTCGCACTCGAATAAAATTGAGAACTTTGCAATAACAAAACTTTGTCCGAAACTTAAACAAATAATCGATTCCCCATACTGTTTAATATCGCGTAACTAAAGGGTATAGAATCGAAATATGAGTTTTATCAAAATTTAGAGAGAAAGCATTTAGACGCATGTAACCAAATACAAGAGAGAGTATTGATGAATAATAAGTTACACTCCAAAGCTAACGGCAACCGCCATATCAAAATAATCAAAACGGAATGGGAATGAAAACCACGTGAGAGCTCAAATATCAAAAAATATTTGCCTCGTAAAACAAATCCAGCTTGACACTAAAGCTGAATTCAACGGCCATTATTTCTGTTTGCGCATTTCGGTAAAATTGCGGCTCAAATGTCTCTTTACAATTTACGCTATATCGCTATCCAATAAGATCATTCTAAAAACATTACCAAATCAAAATAAATACAGTTTATTGTTTATCAATATCTATTGCCACCGAAAATCTAAAAAGAGATCGAAAAATATTATTTCAAAACGGAAAGAATATTATACATTAAGAAGTAAATCATATGTGTAATTCGATAAATAAATTGAAATCAACATGTAAAATTAAATTGTTTATCGCATTAGCTTATTTTGAAAGCCAATCGGAGCGTGAACATATTTTCTGTAATATGAAATTTAATGACATTTTCTCTTTTCATTTTTGTAATAAATTCCACAATGTTTTAAAACGAGTTAACGTGTAGGTCGAGAAAGACGCGATTCGTCGTTACGTGACAATATATCGTTATTATTTTCAGCTTTCGGTCGAAATACGTGTTATAGCGAAACAATGAGACGTCCAGATGACACAGATAAAGATCCGTCGGATCCGTCCGCCTTTCTGTCCGCTACAATTTTGCAGGGGTTACACGCCCGATGTACGGCGGAGAATCGCGTGATTCATTATTCACAGCTTCAGTCCCTATCTCCTCCCCCCTCCCCCCATTCCGTCGGTGTTCCTAATGAAAGATAAACACAATCAATCCCATCGTGGTCGAAAGAGGGAATATTATATCCGGTGGCCGTGTAATTTTGTAGCCGCGGGCGGTGGTCCAGCCCTCGCGCGCACCCCGGGCGCTGCTGTTTTCGTTTCATTATATCATGCTCCGCTGGGTTATCATCGTACTAATTACCCGTTCAAAAGGACGCGGATCTCCCCCATCGAATCCCCACGTAATTGACCGAGAATCTTTTATCAGGCTATACCTCGATTTTTCCGACCGGGATCAAAAGCCCCCCTCCGACGACAGCCGTAAAGCACACAATTGCACGCGTCGCCGACGAATTTTCATTTCGACGCGACTCGCACCCTGTGGCGCGGCGAGAGAATCGCATTTCGTTCTCTTCCCTCGCGAAATGCGCCGTAATTCAAAAATGTCAAAATTGATTATTGCCGGATTTTCGCGCGATTTTAGATATGCATGATTATAACACAACGCTTTGCCGTAACACGTGTACGCGACAGGCGGCGTTATCTCTAAACAAACGGACACGCATTTGCAACGGCGACTCGTGTTTATTGTCACCCAGCGCGCGGACCATTTATTACGAATGAAATACAATGGAGTTTTGCAGAAGTACCGGTAACGAGAGCGATACAAATTTAATGCCGGTACCGTAGTAACGTATACCTGCTACGGACATTGAATTCTGTAAATTCATTCTGCGCCGGATGTTTGGATATAATATTAATCTTCGAATATGGCGGGCGCGTAAAACGCGCTCGTCGGTTCATCGCCCGCGCCCGATATTATATCCCCGCGTCCACAATCGAAAGAACGACATTTGCAAATGTTGTACGCGACCAGCATCATTTCGGCCGGCGAATTACAGCCGCACGCGGCGCGCGTACGTTTATATTACAATAATATTCACGTAAGCCGTTCCACCAAAAAATCATTCATTATTAACGTCGTAATGATTAAATCAGTAAACGTAGTACAGCGTCATAAATAATATAACCGCGGTCGCGCGCGGCGCGAAGTAAAATCCCCCAAAATCACCCCGTATGCGGGAAAAATACCGTCGCGTGCACTGCAGTCATAGAATTAATGCCATTTGATTCGGCGACGTGACGCTGTTGCGCGACGTACGTTAGCTTACACATAGCTCGTACATCACTAAACGGGTAATAACGTCTGGCAATGGCCAACATTTTTCGAATAAAAATTCGCTCTTTATTTCCGTCATTAATTATCATGTCGATTTGTTCGCTCGTTCGTTCGTCCGTTCATTCGCGCGCACAGCTTTTTATTAACGTACAATCTCGTGTCCATGGCAGGTGGAAAAAAAATGTGGGCAGAAAAATATACAGGGCGGTGGGAGGTGGGGGAGAGACGTGGGGGGCGATAGAGCAGTCACCGCCAACTATTAATCCCCGTCGCTATCGAACCCAACTCGATGTCCCCTCTCGTATTAGTTAAAGAGAATAATGTCAACAACAACAACAACGAGAGCATAGTGATAACGTCAGTGACGATCGTGTCATCGACGAATGCAATTCGCTTGAGCGAATCGCGCAAACGAACGACTGAAAAACAACGATTCGCAGAAGCGTGCATCGCTGGAAGAGGGTGGAAAAAAAAAGAGAAATAAATACTCGATAAAAATGGCGATCTCGTTACCACGGAGAATATGAAAGACTGCTCCGACTGCCGTCGCCTATACCGGCCCTTGAATTTCGAAGCTACATTATTAACGACGGTATATCGGCTCGTTTCTCCCTTTCGTTTGCGCTCGTTGTGCTCAATAGCTCCTTTTCGCCCGGATTATTTATGCCCCGTGCACGCGCCGTATTAAAAATGAGTAAACCAATTACACAATTCAATACCTTTTCCGTTGAAAGCTGGCAATTGCCGGGATTTACTAATAAAACGTACTCGATCTGACAAAATTAAGTTCGTAGATATATTCTTTTTCTTTTATTTTGATAGCATTGATCACATCTTCTCTTGCATTTTACGTTCCGTACACTTTTTTTTAAACTGCTGCAAGATTAAATAAAAATTCGTTTACAAAGTTAACTAATATTACGTTATATTAATCAAATTACAAAGAATTTTATATATCCTGGATGGTATTCATCTGACCTCTTTCTATTCGTGTATGAATTATCATCTTATCAGCATCACATCACATCTGCACATCGTGTTTTCTGACACGATTGACATATGCACGATATCTTTTTTCTGTACAGATACATTTTTATTAAAATAGTACACTAAATAGTACAGTGTATATGTACGTTCGTACAAAATTTATGGATGTTGTATGTCATGCACTAGCAAGTCCGGATAATGGATAAATTGTGTTCGCAAATGAAAAATTTCTGCTCCTTTCTCATATTGTCTTCACCGATATTTCGCCCGCTCTCGTTGCTTTTACTCTATTTCGCCGGCTCGCTCCAAAGTTCGCCCCCGAGAAGAGAAGCGTTTCCGAGGAAAAACCATATTAATTACCGTTCTAATTACTCGGGTCGAGCCGTGGATGTTTTACGGGCTCTCGCGAGGCGGGCGTCTAAATCGAATAAACTCCGGCACGCTCGAGGCCGATAATTTTCCACGTAGGTATATTAGCCGGTAGGTAGCGAACGCGCGAATCCGGTCCTCCGCCCATCCCTATACTGCCGCGTTACATCGCGATGCTTGCGCCTGATAAATCGGTACACGCGAAAGTTACCGATTAATTTTCTAATTAGTCTCACGGCGGATCGATCGCGGCGCGGCACCGCGCCGTTTGTCCGCGGCGTTTAATTACAAAATAGTCGCTTGAAACGCGCACGCGGATTCGTTGTAAATGCAGATACCATTGCAACACCCGCTTCTTAAGTTAAATTACCGGGGTTGTTTAACGAGCGCCATTCGTTCGCCCGGGATCTTGTTAAAATTAACGAACGTTCTTTGGCGCAACCGATGCTTTGAAAATGGACGACCGATGGCACGCCGGATGTTTCCCCTTTTTTCACTCTGGAGCCCTCCTCTCTCTCTCGCTGTCTCTCTTTCTCTCTCGATAGCCTAATTAATTACGAGTTTAAAGACGGAATAAAAATACGACAGAACCGCGATGAGGAGGAACGCGCGGAGAAAGGTTTATCGGCAATAGAATCCCGTTGTTTTAATGGGCTAATTTTGTTTCGGCTTTAACAAAGTCAGCTTAATGGGAAATTTCCTTTTTCCCCGTGAATAATTGCCCTCCTTTACCCTTCCCCTGCATCTTGATAGATCGAATGCGACAAGTTTAATTTTAAAAGCGTCGAACGCGCGGAATAACCGCCTCGTTATATATTCATATTGTCGCGTGACTGATCATAACGCTGAAACGTACTGTCGACACCTCTCAAGAGTGGATCGATAATGCGGTTGAATCGAAATTATCTATGCATAAATCTGGTTTTCATTTAAACAATCGTTTCTTTTGCAAATTACAATTGATTCGCTCGGAACAAATTCAAATTTCCTCATCATCAGTCGCATTACATTTATACGAATTATTTAATAAAACATCTCGTTTTCAAAATTTGTAAAATTTCAATTTTTTGCTCTAATAAAGATTTTCTGTGCTCTAAACGATAAAACATTCGTTTTGATTACGTAGTGATTCATTGATTAAGTTAGCAAGCCGACGAAGCGTTCTTAATTATTGATCTCACGAAAGTCCCACAAAGTCGCGGGCAATCGTCGGCTTGGAAGCTCCGACGAAAATTACAGGCCAGTTGAGATAATCTCGTGACGTATCTACTATTGTAACGATCGTACCGCCGAAGGCGATGAATTCATTACCAGATTGTTCTTAATTATAATGTAGCCCGAACTGACTTGTAACGACGTTAAAATTAATTCGCCGCGATCCACCTAAGTCTTTAACCGCGCCCGGTTTGCAAATTGCAATCTTCCGAGCGGGATAAACATGCCGGGAGGTAGGCTTCTTATTAGGCGGTTTAATCGCCCGACTTATTTATGTAGAGTAATTAATTAATCCCACGTAAATCTAATCTTGATCGCCCTGCGTGTGGAATTAGAGATGTTGGGCAAAGTCTTCACATGTTTTTCTCGATCTTGCAGTTTAGGCAAATAATCCTAAAGCCGCAGGAAAGTGTTTCGTTTCGAAAATTAAGTACATTAATCTATCGAACGAAATCTACGAAATTATACGAAATTTTTACTTCACTCGATGCTATTCCTGGAAAATGATTATTCCATCCCTCCCTTAATCAAAATAGAAATAATTCCCGTAAGAATAAGTAATTAAACGGGCGAAATGACGACATATTCCGCCATCTCATTTAAATGCAAAAGCTCGCATTATACACATTACAACGGCATAATGATATCACGGGAGATCCAAAGGATTAAAACTAACCCCTCCCCGGCATTAAGTTCGACTATACGTGAAGGCAATTTTGATCTTGATTCGTCAGACTGAGTCGACACAGGGGACGTGGAAGTTATGTAACTCACTTGACACGATTATTCTTCAAAGAGCTTACATGATGCGAAATAACCCTTAATGGATTCGAGATGCCGACGAGGACGATAAGCACTTTCAACGAAACTCAACGAAAAATCACGATCGTGGCTTTTCAGATATTCTCGCTTTTCGTGTTAATCGAACTCGCTCATGTCCATGACATTATATATAGGTATCGCTAATAACTACCTGAATTTATATTTATATCTATATTTTTTTACACAGCGAATACGGCACAAGTTTTAAATATGTCGTCACGAAAGTTTAAATGTGTTTCTAACTATAATACGTAATTATCTTATTCATGAAATTATTTCATCAGAAATTTTTGAAACACGTTTTACGTTTGCTTTTATGAATATTCATATATACGTCAAAATTTATTCCATACAACGTATAGAAGGCCGTAAATAAACAAGATAATTCACATCGAGTGCAAAGTCCGACACTTGAACAACATCAATTTAGACTTATTACGTGACGTGGCGTTTCATATACGTTTGCAAAACATAAAGTTAACGAATTTTACGCCACGCTAATCATTATGTTTCTGACAAATGGCTTCGCGCGATAAGGACTCTTTCGCGCACGATGAATAATTTATCTCGCCGGTCGACCGAATAATTGCAGGTCGTCCGAATGCGTAGCGAAGTTCCTATCGAGTGGGTAATCGGCGTATGTATTTGCATTTTACTATTTGCCCAGTATATAATTACGGTATCAGTTGATGCACGCGCAAATAAATTATTAATCGAATACATATGCGACACACGCGCTGCCGTTTCTCTATAACGCAGATCTATTAATCGTCACTTTACTATAATACATGGGTACGCGATTGCGCAACCGACGGCACACGCATACGTTAGTTATCAAATCAGAGATTGCGTGATGAGTCGCTTTTATGGGTCATACGATCTGCGTGACAAACGAGAGCGCGTGAAACGTTCAATCTTACAATACGCCTTGCGATACGGCGCTAATTATTCCTTACCATTGTGCGATTTGTAACCGCGCCGCTATTTTCCTAATATACGCTAATGGGAAATGAGACGTCATAGAGACGGAGAGACATTTGCACAGGCGCTCATCATCAGTCGACTCGAACTTAAGTGCCATTCGGTTATACCGTGCCCGGCTCTTATCTCGGTCGCTAACTCGAAAAGTTAACAACCATCAGGATACGTACAAACGTTTCGTCGCTTCCCGAAATGTACTCTCTCCGCCCTAATGTACTCCCGCGGACGATAATGACGAGGACAATCTACGAACGGCTCTATGAAACTGGTAGATAACGCAAGTCGCGCGCACGATCCGCATTGGATGCATCAGAAGGAGCTCGCAGACGTGATTTTCTTTTTACAAGCTACCCCTCGTTCACCATTACGTCTTTATATCTTTGAAGTCGGAAGCTATTGACGATAATTTAAAACGAAAAGCCGGTTAGGAGAAAAACATATCGCAATGAGAAGCAAAGCACACGTTTGCTTCTCACTGAAGTGACGAGGAGACTTCAAACGCTGCAAGCGCGCCAGTTAAATGCAACATGTACTGCAATTTTACATAAATCATTAGCTTCTCTCTCTCTCTCTCTCTCTCTCTCTCTTCGCGATAGCTTTATGTCGGGTAATAATATTTGTCTCAATAAATTAAAGTTCAATAAATAACAACCCTGCTAGAGCTTTAGCTTACTTTTCCGGGCTCGGTAAATGCGCAAAGTTCGAAGCGTTAAGGAGATGCATGCAGAGCAGTTCACTGCACGCTCGCTCATTAAAATTTAGCTGCGAGGATGCCTTGTTTCAAAGGCGTAGCTCGGCCGTTTGAAGACGAAACGTACCGCGACGAAAGAGTAAACGCTCACTTCCCATACGGTCGAAAATATTTATTTTTTTTTATTGTTTTTCTTCTTTTTTTTTAACACGGCAACTCTTTTACGCACATAATACCAAGAGTCTACATTAATTAATTGCAACAGCCAATCTGAAGTGTTCGAACTTCGGAATCGTCACGCGGTAAATTTATTCATTTAGTAAAAGAAAGCACGAAAAGAACAAATCTGGTGAGTTTCGTGTCACCTCGTAACGTTGAAACGAAATTATCTCCTCCGCGAACAGTGAGACCGTGTTACCGACAATTACGGCGACGATTGTCTTCGACATGCACGTAACTTCTACAACTTGTGAAAATTACGTGCTACTTTATCGTCGTGTGCTTTCTCTCCCTTTCCCCTTTCTCTGTCAATCTCCCTTTGCGCGTCCCGCGCGCGTTCCGGGGGTAAGATATACTCTCAGCTGGAACCTGCGCCACGAATTTGGCGGAAGCCAAGACGCGTTCTTAGGTGTTCTCGGAAGTTTCAATCGAACTTCTCCCCTGTCTCGTCTCTCGTCGAAGCGCCAAACTTGTCACGCAGACACTCGCCGAGTCTTTCCCCGGCGAGAGAGCGACGAACTCGTGCGTAGTTAAGTGCCAATCAGTATTACCCGAGGAATATACGAAGCGCGTGTATTTTAGACCGCCACCGTCTCCACCGCAGCCGCGACGTTTCTTCGATTAGAACTTTACCGTCGTCAAATATTTTCGAAGATTAATAGGCGAAATCTCCTCGCCTGCGATATCAACCAGCGAGATAAAACGTAAGCTACCTCATTTATATTGGAAAATGTCTGAGCAGACGCTTTAAGCTCAGAGTCGATTTTCTTTTTTCTCGGGCACAAATTTGATAAATGACATAACGAAAAACACATTTAACGATGACATTTTAAAGTTGAAGG
The DNA here is from genome assembly GCF_030848805.1 of Temnothorax longispinosus. NCBI lineage: Eukaryota > Metazoa > Arthropoda > Insecta > Hymenoptera > Formicidae > Temnothorax > Temnothorax longispinosus. Next base: position 17,720,491 of record NC_092362.1, on the reverse strand, counting down.
ATTCTATTAAACTGAAAATTCGAATATTTGAGACATTTCTAGATATTTATTACGATGTAACTATATATAGAGTAACGAAATTTTTATAAGTTTACATTTATAGCGAATTTTGGAATGTGCATTGGTAAAATCAAATTTGTCATATTAAAGTTATGTAAGTTTATCATATCACAAAGTGATATAAAGATGTATAAAAGATAAAATCAGCTCGAAATTAAGAAAATATTAAGAAAAAACCGATATCAGACTGATCATCAAGAATCTGTCACTAAAAAATAGTGTGAAAAAATGGGACATCCTAATATGGCAATCTGCATAAAAAAAAAAAATGTATCAACAGCATCATTTTTGCATCAACAGCTGTGTCAACAGCATCAGTGTTATCGAGATAAAATTTATTGATGCAACATCAATATTAATAAACAAAAATCATCAGATAATTGTTTTACTAATTTAAATATTTGGCCCAATAATATCCAATCGAATTAACTATTTATGCTTGTGGCAGCCCGTGACGTTGACGTTTAATTAAAGCAACATCATTTTTTTCCGTGTGGGTCGCACAAAATTACTCGATGGCAATGAACTGGTTTGCGAACTAATCTACGAGTGACCGACCGCAAATCAGATCGGTACTTCACGCGGAATGTATCTCGCAAGGAAGTATGCCCAGGGATTCCTTGAAGTTCAAGCAATGGGCAACATCTGTTGGCAACATTAGCCGCGAGACAATTCACGGCTTCCGCCAGATTCCGCGAAATCCAAAAGTTACGTAACGGGAGAAGCCCGTAACGACGAAGGCTCGGGTATCACACCGGCAGTAGATCCCTTTCCTGCAGAAATAGTTTTTCCGGATGGAGACCCGAAGGCCACGCGTCACGTAGGTGTATCTTTCGTGGACGGCGCGTGACCCGACACGTGGTTAATCTCTTTAGCGTTCTGATTTATGCGAGCACATGTTTACACGTCGCGCCATGAGCCGCGCGCGTAATTTTGATTGTGTATCGCGCGCCTAATTAAACGTGCGGTCTTTACGGGACTTACCCCGCCGCGCGCGTCTCGCCGCATAAAGTATCTTTATCACGGCAGGTGAGCACGAGCGAGAGATGCGTTACTGCGTGTACGCGACGGCCACTTGGGAATTAGTTCATCCGCCGCTAAAAGCGACGTATCGTACATGCGCTACTCGTTTCTGTCGGATTAATTATTACACACTCGCAACGGGGGTTAAAACTGCCTCGCGTGACTTCCTCTTCGACTTTCCTCGAGCGACTCGACTCGATTAAATCGTATCTACATTTTTTTTTCACCGAATTTATCTTGGAAACTACTCAACATACTGGTTTCAAATAAAAGAAACAAACAAATGTTACAAACAATGCGTGTAAGTGACTAGGAGATACACGATTGTGATTTATCGAACCAATTGGAAATTTAATAAGCGAAATACATCAGTATCAGAGAAATGTCGAGATCGAAAACTTCAATTATTTCCGAGTATTCTCTTAGCGTTCAATTACAGAACAGTAATCGAAAGCGAGCAACAGTTAACCCGCTTTCGAGTATGCCCAAGGACTCATATCGCCTCCCCGGGGAACGTATACGGATGTTCTCAGAAAGTGGCTCTTTGTGCCACGTCGGATTCGATAGCGGAGGTTGGGAGAGAAGTTACGGCAAGACGGAAATGGCAAGACGGGGAAGAACTGGGGTGGAGAGAAAGAGAGAGAGTGTGAGAAAGAGAGAAAGAAAGAGAAATAGACAAGCGCGCAGGCTCTGAGAAAATGCTGCAAGTCGCTACAATTGTAGAAGACCGGAAGGGGAGAACTTGGTCGTAACAACTATCGCTCTAAATCTTGACACACCGCGAACTACTTACGGCGACTTCCACTACCGACCGTGAAGAGTTTCATTATAAAAGCCAAGTTGGCCGATCGCGCTCGGCCCGCGGCGAACGGAACCTCACTCCTCTCTTCTTCGCGAGTACCAGGATCGCCGACTCCGCTCATTCGCGACCGTCTCCGTGAATTTCCTACACGGGTTGCCGCATCGCAACCCTCCATTCGAATCGAGCCCCACGGGCACAGGCGCGGAGAGCTGTAGCCTTCGAGCAAAGTTTCCGAACATTTTAATCGAGTTCGGGGAAGGAGCCCGACTATATCCGCAAGTATTTAGCCGCGAAACGAAATCGTTTAATATCTTCGGCTTGAGCCACCGGGATGCGGCGTAATCATTCCAAGTTCGGAAACCCAACGATAATGTAAAGGAATCGATGTTCTGATATAGCAAAGGAAATAGTACGGAAACTAAACGTGGATCGAGCATTACTTCCGGATCATTTATCGCAAGTAATTTTTACATTTTGCATGAAATAACACGTACCAACAGATTCTTTAATTTCTCTCTTTTGTTCAATTATTTTCTACTATGTATAACGATATTTACACAATGCTCATCGATGTCGACAAATTATAAAGAAATTATTAATTGGAATTATTTCAAGTACTTTTATCGTTGGTTATTTTTAACAATGCATCCCTCGCGAATAATCAATAACGTTAAAATATGTAAATGTAAATATTCGATAAAAATAGTATCTTGTTTTAGCATACGAGTTAAATTATCCAATATTCCAACTCGCCGCTCATATTGCGCATCCCTCCTGAGTACACATAAAGAATTAATTTTACTGTTTTCTTTTAATATTTATTTTATCAAGTTTAAAAAGCGCTTGTTTTTTTCGAATTGTGCGATAGAGTCGCGTCACGAGAGTTTCTGAAAACCCGATTTCACCCGATAAGAAAAATCAGTTTTCCCTCTAAGATCCATCGAACGAGCGAGCGCACGTCGCTCGCATCTACCAACCAGGCTGCATATTCGCTCTAAATCCGAGTCGCAGCACCGATCCCTGTTCCACGGTTAACGAATACGTCGCGACGACGTTGACGGAGCGGAAAAGGACGAAAGATCGTCCTGGGAGCGAAGACGACGTGGAACAAACGAAGACGAGAGGGAAACGCCAGGTAAGACACCCAGGTTTTGGAGCGAATGCAAACACGCGTTCTGCATTCCGAGCTTGACACGGCCGCGTTTACGTACGAATTTACAGTCGACCGAACCGTTGTAAATCACGTCGTGGTCTACGAGATGAATTCGAAATATTTCCCGCGACGCTAACGCAATCGCCATTGCGGGCAAGCAAGAAGAGAAGGTCTTCGTATCGTTTTAACGCCGGGCGGGCGTGTCTGCGTTATTTCTTGCAAATTATCCTCTATGGACTAACAAATTGAAAATAGATTTATAAACGTGCAAAACGCTGCAGCGCGGATAATTTGAGCGTCGATCCGAGCATCCGCGTACGCACGATTAAATAAATTATTAACAGCATATTAATTTCATCGTCCAGGTCGTTTGCAGTCGATACCGTGGAGTCCCCACGAGAGATGCTTGACATTTTTTCATTCCAATTTTATCTCGGACGCTCGCCAAATAACGTTATTAAAATCCTTTTTAGCAGAAATTCAAAACGATCGTACTCGAAATTATAGATTATCCGAGGGCCGACGTTGTGAAAAATGATCGTGAAACACGATCGTAAGCATTCAAAGCGAAACGCGTCGACTTGATGCACGCAGTCCAATCTGTTTATTTTTATTTTTCAAATTGGCCACGGCTATTAAAATAATTAAAACCAGACATACACGAGTTTATCACGCCCTTACGCGCGAAAGAGTTTTATTCACGCACATATTCCGTGTTTTATCGCTCCGCTCGCGAGAGTGAAAGCGATATGACCGAAGGTGCGATCGTCGTTGTTTATATTGCACATCAAAACTTCCTGGAACAGGGGAGCTACGCAAGCCCTGATAAATCGATGCGATACAACCATCGCTTATACGTTACTGACCCGGGGCCAACTTCGGTTTCAGAGTTATCTGCAAAGTTATTCCAGTTAAGCATTCCAGTTAACTCGGGCAAACTTCTAAAAGCATCCTGCGTTGCCGGCAAAGGCAATGGCAAATAAAGTAAACGAGGGCACGAGACGTTAATCCATTACAAGCTTCTCTTGCAAACCGGTCGTCTACTCGCACGAGGAGAGAGAGAAACAAACATTTGCTGGTTTTAAATTCTTGTCTGAGTAAAAAATAACATCGACAGATTTCAGCTCTTATATTTTAGGTCTTAACTCAGAAAACTTAAAACTATATGTCGTATACTTGGTTACTAATATGTATATTAAATAGACAATTATAGTCATCTAAATTGAAGAGAATGGCATTCAATAGTTTGTAAAAAAGATTAAATATAAACAAATTTTACTTGATTCCATTATATTGAAAAAAAATCCAATCTATTCCTCTCATGTTAAAACCGTATATATTGAGAAATTCATTGATGCCGATAGAAAATTCATTTTAACCTGGAAAACTAGGTCACTCTGTGTACTTGCGTTTAGCGCATAAAGTAATAAAAAAGTTATCGCAACTGATGGAAAATGAAATCTAAGAAATCCATTAAAAGATATAGAAAAGAAATAAATCTGTTTCAATTCCGTGATATGTGAAAGGTTCAAACTATGAATACTTCGTATTAAATTACGAAATTGTGTATTAAATTGCGAAATTTAAATAACGTAACATATACATTATAACGCGTGTACACGTATATTATGCATACATTCAAGAGCTCTCATCTTCACCCCTTGCGTGGTGAATGCACTGTGCGCAAACTACCTTCTTTAATACAGTAGCACGCGCGTATTAAGTAGAGGAACGTGCGAGAGAGCAACCTGCCATTAGGGAAGAAATATCTCTCGTGCAAAACGGCCGCGTGATAACGCGGGGCGAAGATTCCCGTCGGAGATTCTCTCGGAATAACGCCTTGATTCGTGTTCCGTTAGGAGAAGGTTATATTCTTTTTTTCGCAGATTGATCGCGGGCCGCGTCCACGCAACGCGGAGAGGAAGACGAAACGTTGAGAGCGAAACAGGCGAGGTTTTCCGCATCCACTCCGTCACCGTCTTCCCTGTGATAGTTTTCCGCCGAGATGAGCCTGTAAATGCGGTGTAACCGCCGCCCCGTTGTGCGAGTCGCGTTCTCCGCGCGAAACTTTGCGGACGGCGCGCGAATAGAAAATCGCGCTTTTATCAGTCGATTCGATAACATCTCCCATCTGCAGAGTGAGGAAGCGCGTAATGCCTGAGAAAAGCCTTCGCTACAAAGAGCCTCGGTTTACTGCGAGCCGTAAGTATTCGCCGGTTTATCGCTCTCCCTTGCGCGCGCGCGCGCGTAAACTCGCGATAACATAGCGCATAACTCTGTCGCACACTGTCACCCAAACAAAAGGTGCATTTATAGCGATTCCGAGAAGAGGAACTGCCATGCAAGCGCGATGCGAACGTAAACGCGGATGCCTGAAAACGTTTCGTCGCGGCATCAGCGACGTCCTGCTCTCGTCGTCGTTATAAAAATCAATAATGCATTTCCCCGCATTTCCCCCCTCTGCATTATCGATTAACCCGTTTGACTGATCGACTCTTGCCGACCCTCGATTCCATTACCGTCGCGGAAACCGGTCTCTCATGCAGCAACAATCAGTCTCTTCTTTCCGATATTGCCGGATAAACTGTGCTGATCGCACGGTTCTCGAATCTCACGCTCGCGATCGTATAAAAATTTGATGCTGGTCGCAGTTATTTTTAGTAAAACATACATTAATTGGACCGCGAGATTTATTTTGTTTATCTCGTATGGAATAAAAATATACTCTCACTGCGTTATGACTGAAATTTTACGGTAAACACTGAAAATTGCAAAAAAGTGTAAATATAGGTACTATTATTTAACTTTGGAGAAACAATAAACTTGAAATTGTGCTTATAGCGAATAAAAAAGAAGAGAGATAATAAAATTCGCACATAAAATAAAATAAAAACAATTTTTGTTAACCTTTTAGAACGCATATGTTTTATAACATATAAAGAGATTCACAGAATTTAATATCACATTTTAACTGGATTTAAGAATTCACAGGGCTAAGCAATGAAAAATAGAGATATATTTCAGAGGAAATACTGGAAAGTTTAGCATTAAGACGACGAGACTTATGTAAGGACATAAGTATGGCTGTGCTTGGCAGAAAGGTAGGATAACTCGTCTAAAGTAAAAACTAAACTGAAGATTATCTTTATCTCGAGATAAAATGTATCTGACACTACTTCCTTGCGCCGCCTTTGTCTAATATGCAAATGCAGTCGAATCGATAAATTAATTTCGTATATTATGAATAATTAGTTTACCGATTGTACAGACAAGAAAGAGGAAACGGCGCGTCACCGTACCGGCGTTCGCCGTCGTCTTTCGCGGCGGCTGCTTTTATTAAATTAAATGTACTCTTAACGAAATCGGTACCAATCGCGCCCATTACGCCGGAAACTCCTCGACGCAAAGTAACTTCCATAAGATTACTTCGTCTACTTTGTCGTCGTCGTTGTCGTCTATCGGGAACTGGCGAGAGATTTTCTCTCGCGTTGGAGAACGTGACCCGGTCTTCTCTTTGAATTTTTTTCTTCTCCTCGCCGGATGGAAGAAGGAGTCACCTCCTCTTTCGAAGAGAAAGAGAAGTCCCCTAGTTACGGGAGAATACTCCTGAGACTTTAATGAATTCCGATGGGAGGACCAAACGGCGATGGTGGACCCGGGAGTGGGAGAAGGGGACAAGAGGAAGGATAAAAATGGTAATTACGATATAAAGGGGTCCCCGAGATAAGAATACCCGAGGTAAGAACGAGTAGCGCAAAAAGGAAGAGAGACAGAGTAAGGGAGAGTCGAGAGGTGGAACGACAGGTTGGATGGGGACGAGGGTTGGAAGTAAGAGAGATGGGGTTAGAACCGCAAAGTTATGAGCTATTCGCAGACATCTAGAAAGAGGTCGAGCGGAAGAAACGCCAGGGAAAAAGTTAAGAAATGGACGGGCATAAAGAGCGAGCGAGAAAGAGCGAAAAAGGACCGACTCCGTCGCGCGTCGCGGAGTTTAAAACTCTCCCCCAACGAGGGGACTTAATAGTTTATTAAAGATCGCCCATTAGCCGTAATGTATTTCCATCTTTCATGCATCGGGTCCACCTCTCGAAATCGTCCTCGATCACGTCCGGCTGCAGCCTCGTCGGGTCATTAAATTTTCCGTTTCCTTCTCAGTTGTTACGCGCGTGGAGAGAACTTCTCGCTGAATATTAATCTCGAACGCAGCCGGCGCGAAAACAATGCCCGGTATATCGGACGCGAGATTAATACTGATATAGTTCCTTCAGACGAGACTCGTGTCCAGAATGTAAGAAGCGCGACATAAATTTAAAGATATCGAATAGTCGTTCCTAACAGATACGATTCTAACAATTTTTATTAAATTGTACTGTAGAGAACATTGTAGCAAATGTTTTAGAACAATATTAATGGTATTAGAAAGATATAGAAAGTTTTTCTTATTCCAGAAAGAACTTTTCACATATTTGCTGCAAACCGCTAATTTTGCAATCCTTATGATATGCAGTTATACTTCGATACAAATGTACTAATACAAATAAGATAATGATATATTGCTAATTTGCAATGACATGACTCAAAAAACAAAGTTTTTAAAAAAATAAATTTAAATGTTTTAAATTATTAAAATGTTATAATATTATTTTTAAATGCGATTTTAGTGTAATAATTGATTTTTAGAAGCTTAGTTGTCATTTTATCAGTAATAAGAGCTCCAAAGACCTGTTCTTTTTTTACAAACAATTTAAAAAAAGAATTTTTTGTCGTTATTATAGCAAATGAGCAATATATGACCGAATTATATGAACGAATTAGTTCCTTAAATGAACGATATTCTGCTCCGGTTAAATGTTACCGTTGTTGTTTACAAAAGCAGAAAATTAAATTGTCAATGACGTCGCAAGTAAATAGGAGGACAATCTCGAGTACCATTTGGAAGGGTAGAAACCTTCTCCCAGGTATTAAATAACGCTAACTTTCCGAGATCAAATTCCGGCGTCTATTTTCCACCTAAATCCGTGTCTAAAAGGAACAAGGGCCTAGCCAGGGGAAAACGAATCTACCTACCCTTTAAGGCTATTACCGGAGATCATCCCCGGTTTTCAAGAGCATGGGCGGAGAGTACCTGCCGAGTAGCAGGATAAACAAGGTGGGTTGCGCTCGGAAGTTAATCTAATCCTACGTAATAAGGCTGTAAACGAAGAGACGGGGAGTGAACCGAGAGTCGAGTGGCCCCCGAAAGGAAGGACGAGCGAAAAGGGGAAGAACGAAGCGGGGAAAACGCGGATAGATGGGAGGAAGCGAAGCGGGACGAAAAGAGGGACAAAGTGAGTAGAAGACGTAACAGGAAACGGATAGGCGTCGGGGCGAAGAATGATTAAGATGCATCGGTTTATAATGATACGGCGGTGTCGCAAGAACGGCGCCGTCGCCTATCCGCGGGGCTTTCGAGCGCGCGACGCGGAACTTAATTACCGCTTAATGAAACTCCCATCAGGTAAAATGAAATCCTTATCGGCTCGCGCGCGCAATGCTCCCGCGATATCGTTCCGCAAGAACATCCGCGACAGAGCGCAGATCGCACACTACATTCAAGATGATAGAAACCCGTTGGACGGGATATACATCGTTAATAAGTAAAAATAAGCACGTGCGCACAGCGCGACTGTTACTGTACATAGCTATTTTGCGACGTCTATTTTTATACATGGAATAAATAAAAAGCTGGTGAAGTAATTGAATTTTATATTAGATATCTTGTAACGCCAGGTGACTCAAATTTCTGTTTTTCTGAAAACAATGGCGTATATATCACTATTATAGCGTGTAACGATACAAACGATTGTCTGATTCTAATCTGCATTGCATCAAATGCGCGCATTGATAAGTCAAATTTCCAGCTCTAACCGGACTAAACCGCCTCAGGCATGGCTACGGAGTACTACTGTGTGAGGCAGGTGCTGTACACACAAAGCGGCTGTCGCGAATTATTCCAAGTGCTGCAGCAGGTAATCGCCTACTTACGCCGACAGGCAGGATTAGCATCTCGGACGTGTTTATCGTAGGATTACCAATTTTATTGCTCGCGTCTTTGCAGACGCGAGTGCGTCGAAAGTGGATTCTTCTCTCTCTCTCTCTCTCTCTCTCTCTCTCTCTCTCTCTCCCCTCTCTCTCCCCTCTCACTTCTTCTCCGAAAAGGAAATGCCCTTTCCAGGTTTTGTGCGCCTCTCGCCCCGGTCGTCCCACTGTTGGCGCAATCTTCCTACCTCTTCTCTCTGCCTTCCAGAGAAGATCGCTCCCGCACTTTTGACTACCTTCCTTTTATCCCCATTTCCAATAGAAACGGGGAAAAACAGTGGAACAGAAAGAGGCGGCAGTGCCGCAGCTTTCCTCGCGACGAGAGAATTCCTCCTCTTTCGTTCTACATTCGCGCGCATTACATTTTATTCCGCCAAATATGCGACCAGCCGAATAAACGCGCATGAGTGCCTTACAGGCACTCTCACAAGGGTGAATAAAAGAAAAGGGCGTGAAGAAATATCTGTCGTACGTTGCCTATCCGATAATATGTCATATTATAACATAATACGACATATTTGAGGAAGAAGCGATATTATTTGAGAAAGAGGCGACAAGAGAGCGACACATATTGCTCAGCTTGAAACGTATTTTCCGAAGATCCTATTGTCAAGATATTAGAAAAAAATGTCGCGATGTTATTCCTCGATAAAAAAAATGAATTTCTGAATCAATTGCAATAATCGCAATTTTAACTTCTCATTATTTATCAATGATTAATAATAATTTATTTTTATCTATTATTGTAAGTCTCCAAAAAACTTTCAATATACTAGAGAGTTAAATGGATATAAGCAATATCTGTTTTTAATTTGTCTTTACTTAATCAACTACGGAAATATATAATCGAATACTTACTACCAAATACAACTACCATAAATTAAAACTGAATAATATGTAAGTAAATTATTTCGGAAAATTTCTTATGGATGATGCAAATTGATACACAAACTAAGTAAATTCTTAGCTTAAAATATACTATGGCAATTCATTTTAATCTCTATCCCATTGGGTATTCACATTTATGATTCCATACAAAATCGCTATGTAATATTTAAAGATATAATTGAATTAACGCCGCGGCGTTAATCTACGGCGCGCCGTTAAAATACAGTCGCGGCCGCATTGTGGTATTTATTACTGTTTGAAGAGAACGCAATCGTCTAAGAATTTTGGGTAGCTCCTTGGCATTAGCGAGGCAACCACACCGTGGATGGGGCCGGACATTCAAGCAGAAGTAAACTATTGTTCTCGTTATTCAATTGCGAAACGGAAAGCGACAGGGCAGACGAACGAGTTAAAGAGCAGGCGTGGCGGGCGGACGAGACGGAGAAATGCAGCCTCTAACAGAGAGGAAACTCTAGATCTCTTGAGGGAATCCCGAGTGCACTAATTGCATAACAACGCAGGGCAAAGGGGTCGTCGGTGTAGATAAAGGTTCGTTCGTGGCCACAGCACGTAATACCGAACGGCGAAAGGATCACAGCCAAGATACAGTTCGATCGATTTACCCTCGATGAAAATACGAAGAGAATATGAAATTATACTAAAAGCGGAACGTATCTCTGAACCACGTAACTGTTATATCTAATTGATAAAAGTATTAGAGCGTAAAAGGTATATTGCATCTATGGCTTTAGGTAAAATAATCTTTAAGTGGTAATAACTAGTAGTAATAATTCTGAAGAAATTTATATAATTAAAAAATTAAGCAATTCTTCATGTCTTTCAGAAAAAAGCACTTAACGTCGTTTCCACAAATTAACTTAGAAAAGAATTAGAAAAATTGCGAACATCTCGCGGAAGTTGTTAGTAGTTAAGAAGTTTTGTAAGAAAATTACTGCTACTTCTTAACATGATATATATAGGATTCTTGATTGTCAGAAAATATTTATAAGAACGTTCAATAAAACGGAAAAATTTCGGAATCATTTCATATGCAGCGACCTAATAATTTTATGCTATTCTCATGGTAATCTTATGGTAATTTATGATATTCCTGTAGTACTCGTTCTAGATCGAATAACGACTGTGCCTGGGTGTTCTTAATGCAAAAATCCGATGACCTCGTTACGATTACGTTCGCACGTATATCGTAGACAGTCGTGTATACCGTAGTCGTTAAATCAGATGGACTAGCAAATCGATGACAACGCCGGGGGGAATACATTGGCGTTAATTAAGTGGACACTTGTTGATTGGCATGGCACGAAATCCAATAACGCGACGGCGTTTTCGAAAGGCTGGGCATTCGAGAGAATCTCGCCCGAAAACGACGAAATTTACGTTGTACGCTCGAATTAACCGTCGGTAGACTCGGCAAACTTCCCGCGGTAAAAATGGAGAAACGGAATGCGAGAGAACGAGTATTGAATCTCGGGTGCTTTTTTCAATGTGTTCAATGCATAATCTACAGGAGACCATTAATTCGATGTATCATCAAGTACCAAATAGGCGCGGAGAAATGGCGACTCTTACGAGGTATATTACTGTTTCCGAGTAATTTCAACTATTCGTTGCAAAGCACGGTGATTGGATTTAATGAAGATGATCGAACGCGACCGATTTGCATTCGGGCGAATGCCCGACGGTCTCACGGCGGAAAGCCGGCTCGCATCCGGCGAACGAATAATGCCAATGACGGCTCAACTCGTGGAATTTTAGGCATTCTAATCGGGAAATTCCCAATATACTTTGGTAGTACGCGGACGGAATGCGGAGATATATCGATCGCGCGCTACTAATCGGATGTCGAAGCCACTGTGCATCGGATATGTGCGCGTGATTCGATGCGCGCGCCATATGAAGGAGTAGCGCATCTTTCGCGGCAGTTACAGGGAGACGTGAACCACAGACTATACGAAAGTAAATCCCGGTTTGCTCGTATTGCCCGATTCGATGGATAAATTCGCTCGCGAATAAATTTATTTCTTCGTTTCTTCATTGGAAATATTACCCGATACACCGAGATATCGCTATGCGCAATCCCCTTCATAGATAGGTAACATCGAACATCGATGTAAAATGCCATTCGTTCGTGTACATGCAATGCATTGTTAAACATCAAATCTACAGCGACACAATAATTTCTCTTTTTAACTACGTAAAATATCAAAGAATATTACATATATACGTCGTTCATAAAATAAAATAAAATTTTGTATCCCTCTTCTAAAATATAAATAGTAATAAAAGATTTATCTTGAGATTTAGAAATAAGATTTCTCTTCTGTTATATTGTAATCTCCTTCTTTCTCCCTCTTCTTCTCCTATTTCTTTCTGTATTATATTTATCACATTATATTACTATATACCTACTATAAGAAATAATAATCATTTTTCTCTCCAAATAAGCACGTTTCTGTAAAACATTCGCGTCTACCATCTACGAGACAGTCACATTTCGTCGAAATATCTTGCGTCAAAAGTCTTGAATTGCGTTTTATGAGAGCATTAAACTCGCAATAAACAAGGGTAATGGAGGGATCATTCAGAAGAATTACGCCTACGCGTTCCAAGGCCGACTGAGTAGAACAAAGTGTCTCGTCTCGAGCACTCGGGTTCGTTAGTACAAGTGCATCGAGCAGTCGCACGGCCGTTGCCGCTCGGCGCCATGAGCCAAATCCAACGTTTTCCAAGCAAATTAGCACCTACCGTGTACCAGCCGACGGCTAACGAGAGTAGACGGAATCTCTGTCACCCCCGCTCGCGCGGCCGGAAGGGCCAAAGCCCAAGAGAGCTGTTTATCGCTATGCATTATGGAAAATGTAACACGCACACACGCGTTCCTATCTGGTGCCGTCCAATGGCGGAATATTAATCGAGGTAATTAACTCACGAATTAAATATCGTCCGCGTATACCCGACCGTTTACGTGTAATCGCTCGTAGGCCACCGTGATATTTAGAACGGCTATTTATCGCGCAGACTTATCTCGCTCTAAGCTGAGTTTACATTATACTACTTTTAGACGATGTGGTATAAAATCAATTAATATCACAACCATAGCAGAGAAACTCGATAGATTAAATTTAATAACATATAATAATCCCAGAGGATCTCTGAGATAGATTAGTAATCCCTTTCAATTTCTAAAATTCTATATGCACCAAATTGAATTATTCTCCAAGTATCTTATTAGTATTTAAAGTGATATTTGTAAATTCTATTTTTGTATTAATTAATTATTAATTATCATTCATACTTTACGGAACAGCGCATATTGCAGCTAATAACCGATTGTGTATCTTAACAACGTCGTAAGTATATCGTTTCGCGCAGAACAAACAGAGTGTTTGCAGCGCGAAACTCGGGTGCAGTAACAGATGCGGGAAATCGTTTTGCTACACGTAGAAAGACAAAAAACAATTAAAGGAAATTGCAAATATAAATATCCGAGTCGCATATCAAGCCACAATCTGCTACGAACGCTTGGTATAATTGCGCACATTATTAAGCCGTTCTTTTTTTTCCCTGTAAATGCAATAATCATGCTCGCGAATAAACAGACCGGCCGTTATTACTATTGGAACGTCGTTATCGGTTCATCAGAGCGAAGCAGTAATTAGAGATAGCAAATAGCATTGCGCAAATACGGCGAGTATTTTCTCTTTTTGCATCATATACTGATACAGGCGAATTTGAGAATCATTTAAGCCTTCATCTTACGCATCACTGGCAAACAAATCGCGAAACTCGCAACAACACATATGTGTTGAATGTAACGATACACGTTACATCAAGAATAACAAAATCTCGGATCCGGCTCGTTAACAGTGATCGTCGGATAATGTAGATAGAGATCAAGAAGATCTGAGCGCAGACTCCTTCTCAGATAAGACCGGAAACACCGTCCGGGAGCGTAACTCGCTCTCTCGCTCCTTCTCTCCCTCTTCGCCGTATTCGTGGCCCGTGGGCACTCGAGGCCCGTCATTTCCGGCGGGTTAACTAGTATAACGATGTGTAATCACGGCTGTCGAGAGCGGGCACGCCCGATTATAAACACGGCGATGCTCGTGGGACGTATAAATAACGCAAATAACACCCTGCGGCCGGCCACCATCCCTCTTCCCACCTTTCTTCCACTCCCCCTCTGTCTCTCTCTCTCTCTCTCACCCCTAGGAAACCCGCTCCCTTTCGCGCATAGCCAAGATACTCCGGTCTGATAACCCGCCTTCTCGAGCACCTCGAGCACCTCGAGTACTTGAGTGAAACAAACGGGCCCGGACCGCCCGGATCTAAGCAGCACAGCAGCGAATGAGCGTATTTCGATAAGAGAAACGTGGCCGTGAACAATCAAGATTTAATCGACACGGATCAGCAACAAATCTGAACGATGTAAAGTCAGTTTTGCCGTAAATAAACCACGCTGTTTATTCGATCGCGTTCGACATGGTGCACCGAACAGCAAACGCGGCAATTTTAGCCGCAACGGGACCATTCGATTGAAAGTCGCGAGCAGGAATCGTTGTGGTCGAGCGTTTTATCATTATTACTGCTACCATTGTGTTATTATTATTATTATTATTATGAAGCGAAATAATGCAGGCTGTCGAGTGCATAGCAGCGGAGCAATTTCCAAACGATAAAATTAATAGATATTATAAAATCATTCAAAATGATGACCTATTAATTTAATGGACACATCAGAGTATTATTAAAAAAACCAATACGCAATAGCAATTCATTGTCGTGAAATTATTAATATCCATTGTAGAATTCTATTCATCTAACCTTATTCATAAGCGTTAAATAATTTTTATGTTTATTACCTTTTTATAATTTTTTTTTCTTTAAATTCTCGCTCTATATAATAGCTCAACTCCATTGCAAAACGTATAAATAAATGCTTTAATATCTCTACTGTTTTCTCGCTCGAGATACTTCATTTTGTACATATTCACGATCCATTACCTCTTCGTCAGGAATTAAACGTAACCGACAGAGAAATCCGGAAGAACATGATTAACGACGGTATGCACGAACATATCGGCAAACTCTCTAATTTATAAGAGCAACGTGCGGTCGCGATAATAAATTACGCGACGGGCGCAAGCGCGTAAATATTAGTCAGACAATCCGCATCGCGCTCGCATCCAGCTCGTCGTAATTTACATTTTCCAGTAATCACAATCCTGGCGTAGTGCGGATATGATTTTCAACGGTATTAGCATACATCTGGCACACCTGCACCCCCGCCAATATTAATTGACACGCTACGTCTCTCTCGCAAAGAACGATACTGTTATATTTATGCGCGGTAATAAATTAATTATTAATGTTAATTAATAAAAGCAGATCTGATCAATTTAATGCATCGCTGAAAAATCGATCAAATGTGATCGGGAGAAAAAACTTAGGAAAGTTTTAATATTGTCGAAATAAAATATTTGAAATTCAAAATACAGATTACGAAGATAAATTAAAAAGAAAAAAATAACGTGTGAAAGAGAAAAGGATGTTTATATAAAAATGGAGATAATCCCAGAACTTGCTCAATTACACTGCGATTTGACGCACGACATACAAAATTTCTAAATCATTAAATACAATATCATTATAGTTTCTATGATAAATTTGGAAATGAATCTTGCTGAAAGAGAAATATTGAAGGAGATCATTATTCATCATTTTTCCAGATTTTAAATATTGAAATAACATTATAATTTATCTTACTTCTCACATAAGCTTCGGATTAAAATTCTATCAGAATAAAGCCCCAGTCTTTGTGCAAAGCTTTTGAGATTAACTAAAGAGAGAATACAATTTCATCATTCATTTTCTTTCTTGAAGAAAGCTTAATTCGTCAAGAACTTGTTATTTTTAATCGTTAATTATAAGACGACAAGAAAATGTCCGGCATTCTGTAGATGCACTTTTGACCGTGCTATTATTATATACGTGTATCCGAGAATTCTTTAAGCAAGATATTCTGAAAGCTTCGTAGAGACAACGATATAGCAAATGAGTGAAGTTGAAGTAAAAGAAGACTGCAAAAAAAAACTATAGGAAAAGAAAACAGAAATATCGCGTACGCGGGACTAAAAATAATGAGGGAAAATATTTCCACGTTGTAACTCGGAAAAAACTGACCTAAATCTTCGCATGAAAAACGCACGGATGCTAATTGGCAACCTCGCCCCGCCTGGGCGTCGTATTATTGAAACCGAATATTAATTCTGCGGCATGCGCGCTTATGTCAAACAATTATGAAGACATACAAAGCGCAATATGCAAATTAATGCGCGCAGCCATGAAGACACAGCAAACTAGCAGGGAGGATGAAATTATGGGCTGTGGCTGGAAGGTAGAAAGGTTGTCGCGAGAGACAGAAAAATATAGCTACCGTACACACCGACGATAAACAACGAAAGGGCGTAACATTTCTTTACGCCGTCTCTAGATTTCCCACTGAATACTCTTCCCGCTTTCTTAGCTTCTCCCCCGTTTATATCCTCCCCCCCCCCTATCTCGAGAGAAATACGCCACGAACGATAATTAATTTTGCAGAAAGTAATTAGCGATGTTTTATGCATAGCGCGAGCCACGCAAGTTTTTGCCCGCCGCGCTTGTTTATTTTTCTTCAACCGCCACGCATTATACCTTTTTAGCTGTTTCCGCATATACGCGCGCCCGGTCGTTCTATAACGCAATAGCCTCGCCGCAACATGAATTTTCCCGGACGGTGAAAGCCACGAAATTCATTCAAACCCGATTCGCGTACCAAATTCGAAATAATGACGTTTACGTTGATGCACTCGGAATCAAACTACTTTCCGATGATCGAAACAACGGATGTATATGGATCGACACGATTCGCCCGTTCGAGCGAACCGCAAATGCTCGGTCGCGCGCGCGCGCGCGAAACATCAGCGCGATATATTTTCCAAAAGTTGTACACTCACCACGGAGGAAAGTGCAAGCTCGAGGCAAGTCGCCCACTATCTCTTACCTGAAACAGACAAAGAGAAAAAAGTCTTTTAAAAGGAAAGCTCCGCATACGCGCACACAGATACACACATACATGCGCCACATTTCAAGAGGTATATCGGTTTCCACCACGCGAGTGTTCCCGCACAAGTTTCCGGAACGAGACCGAAAAGTTGTCCGCGCGCGCAAGGAGTTTAATCGTATCTCGTTAGATTGCTCTTTTTTTCCATCGTAGAGGACTCCTCGCCCCCCCACGCCTTCTCCTCAAGCCGGGAAAGTTCGCCGGCCTTAATCGCCGCCAAAACTCGTCGCGACAACTGCCGACACGTAAGCCCTACGTTGTCCCAAATTGCATCGCGTAATTTCTTCTTTCCCGCTTCTTATAGCCCGATAGCCACCGGAATGTCTCTAAATGCTGGCTGAAGGAAGCTTCCTGGGAAATTACTCGTACGAGCGGCATACCAGGCTGCCGCAAAAAGTACCTACTCCGTCCGGACAGAGAAGGAGATATCCTAAAACTATTTTAATTGCGCGGAGGAGGACGTTTACTCGATTTGCGCGCGTTTAGGAGACAGATGGCCTAGAAGATACATGGCCTCGGTCTCTTATACACGCTTCGCTCAAATCAAGACTCGCGCTTAAATATTTGCACAGACGATAAGAGCTCGCGGCTTGATTGAATATCCGGTGCCGAAACCAAATTCAATATTTCACGAGTATTTATCTTCCTCTTCCCCCCTTTTTTTAATCAGGACACACAACTGTTCCGTTATGGCGAAACTTCCATAAATCCCGACGCATCGATATTGGAAATTAATGCAAGGGAAGTGATTTTTTTTTTATTCACCCGGGACATGGAATTGTGTACAATGCCCTGCGAGAAGCACTGCGCACAATGCACATATTGTTTAGGTGATATATGACCGACCAATTCACAAAATGTCGACGCATTTGATCCTCGAAACGATCCACATTTTCCGAACAATAATATTATACGGTCATTGAAAATTCTAGCCTGGCTACGAAATCAAAAGCAGAAAAAAAAACACGCGCCGCGACCGTACTAACGATCGCGGCGCGTAAAATTACAATCAGCATACAAAATCGAATCAACGCCTGGACAATCAAGCGCGATGTTTTCAAATCGTAAACGAGAAAATGTGTTTTGTACTCGCGGAGAGCGCTTCGGTTTGGCCCTCTTTCCTTTTAATGCAATCGCTTCGTTAAACGCACTTTTTACAACGCGCATCATGACATAGAGTTTATGCAGATAAGTTATCATAATAATAAACCAGCAAATCTTTCGAATTTAATGGCAGCGAAATTTTAATTATGCGCCACATGGATCGCTCATTCAAAAACTAATGTAAATCAATTTAAAAAAGTTCTAAACTTGTTTTATAAAATTCAATACTCCGCGTTACATTAATTTCCGCCCGGTTGAAATTCGCATAATATTTCAAAGCTGAACCCGCGGTCATTTCAACACAAGCGATTCGCATAATATCGCAAGTGGCCCAATTTGTTTGTAATTTAACGTTAAATGAAGGTCTTTCAAAGCCAAAACCCGAGACGATGAGTCAGACAACTCACTGGAACAAATCGTTTTCCGCGCAATGCGGGGAATGATAAAAGAGCCGCCGAGACGAGAAAGAATATACGCTGGTTTTAATGGCACGGTAAAAGAAAATTCAGAGAGAGCGCGCGCGCCGTAGGGAGAGAGGGGCTGGAAAAATCCTATCAGAAAGAACTTCACTCCGTGTGGCCGTGTTTGCTCTCTTTTCTTACTAATGAAACCATTAAACACGCCGTCTTAGCGTGCCTCAGCTCTCGAGCGATCTCATTTTCGTTTGGTCCGCTTGCAGAACTTGTCCCATGAACCGTCCCTTTTCCTTATTTCATACCTTTTATCTTTCTCCCTATGTTTCTCCACGTTCGCGTCTTCGCGAGAAAATAAAGACGGAAATCTACCCGGGCTCAAGACTGTCGTAAAACGTTTCTCAAGATGATCCGAATTTTCGCGAGCTGAAAAGAAACGCTAGCTCGGAATTAATTAAGAATCTCCTGCGCGATTAGCACATTTCAGCCGTTCTGTAATCAGTTACCTCTGTTAACATTCGTGCTAATAACTTCGTTGCTTTACCACTTTATCCCAGCATTTTCCAACGTTTATTTTATCATATATCTGCGAATGTGTTTTATTTAATTCGAATTACTATAGTGGTAATAAAATATATTATTGTCGTAATATATATTTGTATATTTTGGTTATTTTTAACAGATCAAAATATTATATTTCATATTTCATCACAAAACAAACTCAAAATATGATATAAAAATATTTGGACAGTCACATTGATATTTCAAGAAAATGTACGGGAAAAGCGTGTGAACGAAACATCTTACCCGAAAATAAAATACAGTCTGCACGCGTATACGGAAGACATCGGCTATGACAAAATTTATGCGAACGGGGAAAAAAACCGGGAAAACCAGCGCAAATGAATGGGTACTACCGCGTAAGGGTTCTCGTTAAGAGCTGGCGCGGACAAGGCATAAGCCCTTTCTCGTGTCGCAGCGTGTAAAGTGAAAAAAGAAACGTGAGCAAAGTGTCGGCTCCGCAACGCATATCCACGTATATACTTATATCTACGGCATCATACCGAAAGAGCGGAGAAAAAGAGGAGAGAGAGAGAGTGAAAAAAGACGGGGGCGTTGACTGGACGAGGAGGAAGGTGTTGAAAGGGGGAAATATTTTCCACGTCGATTTCCCGTTCTGGCTGATGGTAGCGCAATACCATATGATAGCAGAGGTCAGCCAGCGGATGCACTCGACGAGGATCGTTCTCATGGCGATCACGCACACCTTTCTGTCTTTCCGTGGATGCCGAAGTACGCGACCGGCATCACGTACAGATACAAAAAAAATTTTTGTCCGCTCGGCGCGGAGATATTTCGAAATAAATATACCGTATAAAAGTCCGTCGCATCCGGCAATAAATATTTTCAGAAATAAAATACATTCCCGGCGACTAGATAGAGCGACTATTTTTCATGATCAGAGTTTCGGAGATATGCGCTCTTGAAGCGCACGCAAGGCGGAATAAGAAGCGTACGGTACTCGCAAAAATGGTACAAGAAAAATCGAAGCAACCTATCTACAAATCAATCTTGAGAAAAATGATAATTACAGGTATATACAGATATTTATTTCACGTCAAATTTTTATTCTGCCTCCCTTCATCAGTTGCAAATTTCAGACTTTACCTCTTCTTTGTCAAGATTCATTTATATTAATTGAATATTTTTTTACATATTACATGTTTTAAAATTTAATGATTTTTTAAAATTCGTTTATATAATAGCTGCATGTTTTATTAAAAATTTTCGCTTGATGAGAGTTAAATATATTGCGACATGCAACAATAGACCGTAAAAAATCTGGAATCTTCAGATAATGCAAATCTTTAAATCTATGACTGTTGAAAGCCGTACAATCGACATTGCAAATCTCTTTCTTGCATGCAGTCGTAGCATGTTCTATTATATAAAATATTATAGAAGCAGTGTTTTCGTATAACCGAAACATTGCATACAATTGTGAGATTGCCTCAGTCAAAACAATAGAGTGTTAATTAGTGTACACTATGCTTTATTAACAAGATGCATTGACAGACGTGTATTGGAACGTTTCATGAAATGTGTATTGAAACGTTTCACCTACGTAAGTTAAGAGAATAGGATTATCGCAATAGTCTCGTTTGATAGATGCTAGACGTTCACTGTTTGTGATTACGGCGACGAGACATCGATGAGGTGGATACCATTTTGGTGATGCATAGGGCTTAACGCACGTATTCACATGGATAGACAGTGGATCTACGGATCTGCCTGCTGCTAATCAGGGCTTTATTGGCTATAGCCAATTAACGGCCTGCAATTGGCACGCGAACAAAGCCGTGCGCGCGTTCCAATAGATCGACCGGGGCTTTCTGCAACGCGCGTGGCCCAGCCGAGCTCCGAGCCGAAGGGCCGAAGATTAGAGGAATAAGCCAGGAGGAGAGGAACAGAATGAGACGCCTGTCTCGAGTATTGCCCAAATGCCAGCGCTAAACGATTCCATTATCTTGTCAGACCTGGTCGTGGATCAACGTAGATCGTAGCCGAGCATAGAAATCATGGTCCGTGATTTCCTGCCAATGTTCCCGCTGAATCCAGGAAATTCCGGCGAGCGTCCGTTGTTGCGCGATACCGCAATCGACAGACGTCTCTATATGATCGGCTATACGGAATGTTTGATAATCGCAAACCTGGCGATGTCTCATATCGCAAGATTCCCAAAATTATTCTTTTCCTCGATCAATTTCTTCACGATTTTTAGATTTATTAACGTTTAAATGTACAGTAAATTTCTTACATATTAGAATTTATTTAGATGTACTCCTTTGTCAAAAGTGTTATTTACTGAAAAATAAAAAAATTTTGTAAATTTTCTAGATTCGCTACATTCTGAGAAATCGATCATTTTAATAGCTCTAATCATCCTTATTTTGTAAGCTAATCGTCAATATCTTGTGCATTATTCGGAAGAAAAGCCGCCGACGGCCACGGAGAAGCGAGAATTTAGCGAAAAACGAAACACATCCGCTCGACGAAGATCGAGTGCGCTGCAACGACCGCTTTACTCCGGATGCACGACGTCAATTTTTCTCCGTTTTCGTGAAAACTTTCACCTCGAAACAAGGGGCGCGTAAGTTTCCCGAGAGATCTCGGGATATTTTTCTTCTGTCTCGCGCGAGGGGTAATGTAGTATGTACGAGGAGGAGATACTTCCACAATATAAAGTGGACGTATGAAATTCTCCCCAGAGTGGCGACGCCCCGGGCCATTGTTGTCAGAGAGAAAACGGGGCCATCGATGTTTTCTTTTTAAGCCTGACGAAATTACGGGACCCTTCAGAGCGAGGAATCTGCGTGGAAGATTATTAAACTCAACTCTGCTTTGTCAACTAAATATTTCAGAATACCAAGATTTATCCGCGAAGCGGAACAACAAGATATTCCCGAGGAGTATACGCGATGTGAAACAACGTGTCACGATGCTGCAGAGCGAAATCGAATAATAAAGAACCAACGTGTTTTTATGATCCTATCCAATGCTTGTGCATAATGCATCGCTTACGTATCCGTATCATACCGATTCGAAATGCGCATTTATTCCGAGATACACACAAAGCACGTACCATAAAAATCGAAACTTAATTTCCGGTAATACTAAACTTTGTACATAAACGTGAACGTGCAACGCAATTATTTCCGAACATTCTGAAAGACGTTTCCCTCGATAACAATCGCAAGCCGGTTCATTCTGGTTGCCTTTAAGATTCTTCAAGATTTTCCCAATCGCTAATCCTTTTAGGGCGCGAGGCGGACAAGGAGGATTACGCCGCCAAAGTACGTAACTGCCCTCCACGTACGAAGAGTGGCTAGAAAAGTACGCGAAACGAGGTCGAGTCCCGACATACAGTCGGGAGAGGAAGAGTGTTGGTCAAACTAACTCCTTCTCAGACGGACCACCATCCCCTGGACCGATGGTGTCAAGCCCCGGCCAACGGTAAACAATGAAACTCGTAGTGTCCGGCTTTCCTGGCGGAGCTCGCCGAGAAGAAGAGGAGGAGACGAGACTTCCGACGGGCTCGCCGGAAAATAAATTTACGGTTAAGCTCAGTGCCCTAACCCACCGGACCTACAGACTACAGACTCGCGGAAGAACGAACGGCGGCGAGACCATGAAAAGGAGAGAGCGCAGCCGCAATTGCCGTTTGTCATCCCGAGAAGATATAAGGCACGAGACTTTTCTGACACGGGGATTATCACCCGCGCTCGAGGAATAATGTCGCATCGCACAAGAAAGTGTATATTTTCTTAAATATTAACATGTTAAAAAATATAGATAAAACCTAGATCTGAATATAAGTACAAATGTTGTTTTAATGATATGTTTAATGCAACGTACTTAATTATCAAAAGACATTTAGTTTGCGTGTTTCATAAAATTGAATAGAACTTTCGAAATATTTTATTTGCAATAATCCAAGATAAAGATTGCAAGAAACACCATAAACAATGATAAATATTAAGAAGGTCATGATTTTGTAACATTTAAACATATCGACCTTAGAGCTTTCCCTTGCTCTCATATAAACTTTGAAAATCGGCGTTCAAATATGTATCCCGTGGTCGATATTCTCTCGTCGGTATTCGCTAAAGCGTTCTTTCCTCTTTGTGATACCTCTAATGACGGTCCTTATCACCCTCATAAACAGGGATTTACCTTCACATATTTCTACCGCTCGGTATCCTTGCTATTCGTGTTCGTTCCCTATATTCGTTTTTCAAGAGGCAAGGATTCGACGCTATTCGTCGAACCTTCCTGCCTTCCCCGCTCTAATCTCGGCTCCACTTTTCAGCGAAGACTAGTTGGAAACGTGAATTCGATGAGAAATATGGGAATAACGTCTGACTATATAATATATTTATCCGAATTAAATATAGAATTATTAGATAACCTAAATGCTTCATATGAACATATTAATTATATTACAATTAAATTTTTAATTGTTATAAACAAATAATCTCTACGAAACAAATAAAAAATCAGACAAATAACTCCGTCAAATAATTAAGTCGAAAAAGATTGTTTAGAATAGGTTGATGAGGATAGGAGAAAAAGAAAGATACCTGTCGATACACGTTCGCCCGCAAGTAGAAACCCTTTTCCACCGATTGGCAGATAGTACGTGCTCGACGCTCGCAAGCATTCTTTCAAGCAAGGGTCATCCCTTCAGAGCAATAAGGTGAACTGTTACTGTAAAAAACTTTCGATCCCTTTCAGTCAACACTACTACTCGTCACTTTTTACAAACGCCCAGAAAGCTTACTCCTTGCTTAATACAGTATCTCATTACGCACGACAGCTTAATGTATTTCCCTCATTAATAATGGCAAGAGAAAAACTGCTTCTGATTAATCACGAAAGATGATATTTATTGAAATAATATGTCTACTCTCAAGCAACATGGGATTAATTCTAATTCCTTAGTGGTGAATTACTATTTCCTGAACCATTACCTAACTTGTAGTTACAATAAAACGATTTCAATATAAAAATAACATTTTTGTTACAGATTTATTAAAAAATTATTATTAATCGCCACTAGCGCAGATCAGAAAAAACTTTGTCGATCAGCCTTTATTTATTAAAGAGAAGAGACTTTAATCTCGTCTATTTACTCTCCGCCTCTCTAAAATGACATATCCCTTATACAACATAGCACAGTAAACCGTCTAAAAGACAATAATCATTGCTGTAGCCGCTAATGGCTTGTTGATTAATTAACCACGGTCTGGCGATTCTCCAAATGTTTTCCCTCCAGCTCGACAATATGCCTTGGGTCGATCGATAAATTGTTTTTGTTCAGCTTTATTACGACAAATATCGACAACAGAGAAGCTTCAAACGTATATAATCTCCTCGCGTGCAGCAAATTTAAATGTAATTATGAGTTCTTGTGGCACAGCAAATTGAAGTAATTCTTTTCCCGACAATAGCTCCATAAATTCTTTACATTTAAAACAGGTTGCGTGCAAAGAAAATTGTAACTGCACACGTGCTACATATGTTAATCAATAAATAAGTAACATGAAACAGAGCGCAAAACAGTTATAGAATTATATATTTAACTACATTTTTATTTGCCCACGCGCGTCTCGAGCCAAGTATATAAAAACATCGTTTTTATATTTATATGATCTCCGTTATAACAAATATAATCGGGATAAGCCCGATGTATAAACACGGGCACAAACATAATGTCTCAGTACATATCTCGTGCGAGCTACGGTATAGTCACGATTATCGCTGTCCATATTTAACGACGTTAAATGTCTCCTAGAGCTTGCTGTAAGGACACCCTGCGGCTCTTTGGATTCCGCCCATTCGGATTCGGATTCCGCCTCTGTGAAGCTCGTAAGACGGTAACCCGGCCGGAGTAACCCGCACACCAATACCGTAACACTGAATGCGATATACGGTGTAATGCCGTAGCCCTAAATCAAGGGAACCTCCGTAGGACTCTGAAGCGAGACGGACAGACGGAATAATTATTCGACGAATTTGCATGCTGATTTTGAGGTCACACGTTTGCTTCTATGATGGTTCGAGAACCGACGACCCTTTCCCCCTCCCACCTTTCCGCGTGTTCTCCATGTGTCCGACCACCATCCCTTCACGGATGACGCGCTTATGAGCTTCCGTACTATCGGTAGTGGCATCCAATATGCGTACAAATGTGGCCTGTCTCCCCGTTAATTTGGCAGAAATATGTCAATTATGATTTCCAGCCTATCCTCTTGTGACATGTGCCTAATATATGTACTTTGACATATCATCAACGTACGATTGAATTCTAATCAAATTTAACGTAAATGAAGACAAGTCATCTCTCATTAGACAAAGAGTTGTAATGGCATGTTGTGATATTACGAGAAGTAATTAACGTTTCACAAAATAATTGAAAACCCTCCTATATCTTTATAATAACGTTATACGATTTTATAATAATAATTTACAAAAATATCTGTCGAGAAATTATTGTTCTCGTTACAATGCTAGATATTATATTGATATATATTCTGCTAAATTACGATTTACGTAACTCTGACTAGCTTAAAGAACGCTACATCGGCCTTTAAGGAAAGCTGAATATTTCTTAACACGTAATGAACAAGGAGTAATTTTTTTTTTCCCAGGCGTTGCTCTATACACGCAGGAAGCGTAGTCCTGATGTTCTTGCGTTAAAGTGTCTCTTTGATTTAACTAGTCTGGACAGGACACGATATCCATCTACTTTGCATGAGCTCGCAAACCACTCAGTGAACACTGTCAATGTTTATGCAAATCTCGAATATGCGCGCGGTACGAAATACCTTGTCCGCCTGTGCCAATTTTCTCCATGGCTGTCGCAACAGTCGCACGTTATGTCGCTACATACGAGTCTGTGTGCGCGCCGGTGCTCCGAATTTTCGTGAAATTTACGTAGCGAGAAAGCGCTCTTGTTAAGTAATTGCAACTTTGAATCTTATCAACCGAAAGAAGAGAGTAAATTAAGCAGAATTTATTTTATATTCCGAGGTTTTTTTCTTAACAGAAGACCGTCACGAAGATCCTTCTCTTCGTTTTAACAAAACTTTTGGAAAATTCCTGAATAAGCAAAACCAATATTCAGGTATTTTCTTTTCTAACAGACGTAACTTTACTAAGTAAATTGTCGCAGATAGATCTTATTTTGTTCTTCTTCCGCTCTCTGCATTTAAAATCATTAAATTTCTATACAAGAAACTTTGATAACATTGTAATTTCACTAAATCTATTGGCAAAGTTATTTCTGTTTGACCTATTCCGCCAATCTCACGACACACATGTACAGTGAAAGACATTTAGATATATATACACGCGCTTTGTTCATCAGTATCGATTCTATGCTGAGTCTAATGTCCTAAATTCCGCGACCATCAATTACCACATCTGTGGCGATGTGCGCGCGGGAGGGAAATTGGCACGTTCGTCGGAGTAAAGCTCGTTCGGGATTATGGGCCTCTCAGTAGATGCGAGTAGTATATGCTCTAGTTTTATTGGGTGTACACGCACCCGGTCGGCCGGCCCGGCCGGCCGGCTGGCCAGAGAGTTCGACAGTATAAAGCAATCACCAGAGGTACGTAGCAGATATATGCCGTAATTTCTGGTCGTGGCGTCATTTCGTCTCGGCAATTAGATCCGGCTATAACAAATGGGAACGATCGTTGCTACACAACGTCCCTCACACTCCCGCCGCGCCACGGTATACGTACCCAAATACCCGTCGGGACTTCGAAGTGATAGGGGACAGAGGTAGGCGGTAATACACGCCGACCGCTTTGAAAATCCAATTCGAGCCGCGAGCGCAACCTGCTCCTATCCGCGTGTCGATCCGACCCATCCATGTAGTCTCGATAATTGACCGGAAATCGAGGAGCAAAATGAATCGAAATGCTCGCTGCATTTTATGCATAGCGATGAAGCGAAGGGGGGGGGTCTCGCGAGGGAGAGTGCGTTTTAGAAAATTGCTCACGAAATGCACCGAGCGAACGGGAGCAAATGGCAAAATATGCTACATCTTAGAAAATGCTCGCAATAATAAACCGCAGTCATTTCCTCGGATGTGGGAAGAAGCGCGTATTAACCACCAACCAACGAGACTCGTCGGCAAGAATATTTGCATTACGTGCGGGGTCATTAAGACCTCAGCAATAATTTTTTGTAATTTCACTACGGAAAATGCAGTTGCTAATGGATATTGAAAATGAATATTCATGGCACAAAATATTACAAATAAAATTGTTACGTAGAGAGAGAGAGGTAGAGAGAAAAAGAGAGAGAAAGAGAGAGAGAGAGAGAGAGAGAGAGAGAGAGAGAATATACAACATGAATTGAAGACAGATATTAAAGTATATCTTCGCCTGGGATTATATTTATCCTCGTGCTCGAGTCCCGCTGCATATAGCTTCTGCCTGCTAGATTAAATCTTATACTTCCAAATGTTGCGTAATAAATTGTTTATTCAAGATTTTGATAAATCGTTGTTTCCCAGTTATTATTATTGCAACCGGCGATTATCTCGAACAACTACGAACTCTGAGTGCTCGGTATTGCTCGAAACGCAGTATTCAAATAGACGTAGCGGCGACCACCATATATAGTTACTAAATAGCTAGTAGTCGTAACTGTAAACCACCTGGAATTGATCGCGTAACCAAATCGCGGCCAGAAT